>NC_079974.1:9650846-9742106 GCF_029852145.1 Microplitis mediator | reverse complement strand
TAAATTAAAATTAGAGGTACCATTTTTAGAAAAGGAAAGCTTTGTCCTGCCGGCTAGGTCAAAAGCTCCAATATACATTCGAGTCAAAAATAACTTAAGTGAAGGTTATGTACCTGAAATAGAGTTGGGTGATGGAATATTTGCAGGTGAAGCCGTGGTCAAAAATGATCATGGAATAGCTTACTTATATGCCATCAATACACAAGATGAGGACGTCACAGTGAATGTGCCCGTAATTCCTTTGTATTTTTTCGATACAAGTGTAGACGAGGACAGTAGCCCTTCGGAAAAGGAAGATAAGGCCACAGAACATAGAGATCATACTCAGTTTAGAGATGACCGTGTTAATGAGGTTCTTAAGCTTCTTCGGCTAAATCACCTTGACGACAAAGAGCGTAAAGCAGTTATTTCTTTTATCGAGGAATACTCTGACCTCTTCCACATACCTGGTGAGCCTCTCAAATCCACTGATATTATAACTCACAAAATACATACAACCGATGATATACCGGTAAACACTCGACAATATCGATATCCACCTACTTTAAAAGATGAAATCGAAAAACATATTGACGAATTACGTAAGATGGACATTATCGAGCCATCGAACTCACCATATTGTTCTCCTTTATGGATTGTTCTTAAGAAACCTGACTCTGAAGGTAACAAACGTACTCTTTTAGTAATTGATTATAGAAATCTCAATGATAAAACTGAAAAAGATGTCTATCCATTGCCATTAATTTGTGAAATTCTCGATCAACTTGGTGGTGCTATATACTTTTCTATTTTCGACTTAAAATCGGGTTTTCATCAAATTAAACTATCCCGTAAACACAGAAAAAAAACAGCTTTCAAAACACCTTATGGTCTTTATCAATTCACACGAATGCCTTTTGGTTTAAAAAATGCACCCGCTACATTTCAAAGATTAATGGACTTGGTTCTTAGAGGTTTACAGGGTTTTGACTTATTCGTATATTTAGACGATATTGTAATTTATGCACGTACACTCGAAGAGCATGCAACAAAATTTATAAAACTCGCAGAACGCCTGCGCAGTACAAACTTAACACTTCCAACAGAAAAATGCGAATTTCTTAAAAGAGAAGTAATGTATTTAGGTCATCTAATATCGGCTGATGGCGTTAAGCCTGATCCAAATAAAATTAAAGCAGTCAAAGAATTCAAAGTTCCAACTAATGTTAAATCATTGAGAGAATTTCTCGGTCTTTGTGGTTACTATCGTCGTTTCATCAAAGATTTTGCAAAGGTTGCAAAGCCTTTATCGGACCTTACAAGTAAAAATGCAAAGTTCGAATGGACCACGAATCATCAAGTGGCTTTCGAAACCTTACGAAATAAATTATGCACAGCTCCGATATTACAGTATCCGGACTTTGAAAAACCATTTATTGTAACGACTGACGCATCAGGTTACGCAGTCGGTGCAATTCTCTCACAAGGTAAGGTTGGCGAAGATCCTATGGTAGCCGCCGCTTCTAGAGTCCTAAATAAACATGAAAGAAACTATTCTACGACTGAAAAAGAGATGGTCGCAGTTCTCTTTGGTATAGAAACTTTCAGACATTATCTCTACGGTAGACCGTTCACACTAGTGACCGACCATCGGCCACTAGTATGGGTTAATAATATGAATGACCCAAACTCACGTGTAATGCGGTGGAGACATCGTCTGGCAGATTTCGAATTTCAAATAGTGCATAAAGCAGGTGAAAAAAATACTAATGCTGATGCACTATCTCGTAATCCAATTATCGAGGAGCGTCAAGCTTATCCAATTAAAGTTAAATGGCGCTATAAAAACACTCCTTATGGAGGTAAAACCCTTAGTACGGGTTTAGCTAGATTAAGATCGTCAGATTCTGACGAACGAAAAAAAGTAAAATTTACCGCGATTGAAGCTTCTGATACTTCTATTTCAGAGAATGAAGCGCGGGAAACTTTAAAAACTAAAATTCAAACGTTTGTTCCTCATGGTAATAGTGAAAATGGTTCAGATACGGTTAAAAAAAAAAAGGAAAACTTAAATTCTAAAACTTCTGCGGTTGAGTCAACAGATATGGATCTGACCGACCCAATCGACAAAACTCAAAACCTTGAGCTCACACCTCAAGCGGTTGAATCTGTGGATATATTACCCACAGATCCAGTCGACAAAATTATTTCTATCGATGACAATAGGATTGATCACCCGATTGATCGACGATCAGTTAAAGAAAAACTAAATTCAGAACCTTCAGGATATATCGTTAAAAATAAAATTTTTAGAAAAAAGAAATCTGACGTCAGGCGATATAATCCATTTTCAAGAAATACTAAATTACTAAATTCAGAAAAACTAAATTCAGAAAAGCTAAATTCAGAAAAACTAAATTCAGAAAAACTAAATTCAGAAAAACTAAATTCAGAAAAGCGAAATTTACAACCCGGTAAAACATGCAAAGTTACCGAAAATAAAACTAAAGTTCATGACGAAGAAATTATTCTTTCAGACTCTCATGACACTTCGTCATCGGATGATTCAGATATTTGTAATATTCAAAAACTTCGAAAAAAGATTTTTGATCAGCAAAAGAAAATCGGAATTTATAACGGGGATACGACAGATTCCACTGACTTTGGAATTACTCCTGTGCCCACTCCAATTAAAAATATTAATAAAAATGCATCATTATCCGGGAATATGACTATTTCTCGTACTTCATTACAAGATTCATCCCCTCTCCCTATAATTGAAACTCTGAATACGCCTACACCAGGCCCAAGTTTCAGACCTAAGATTCAAGCTACAAACACTTCTACCCCCCCTCCTTCCCATACAACCCTCCCCTAAAACGCCCATTATTGCGCGAACTCATCCTACAAGTAAAGAAAATAATTTTCAGAGAAATTTAGCAAAAAATTTTCTAATTAAAAGAACATCACAATTGGCTAATTTTACTCCTTCTCCAATGATACGTTCCAAGAAAAGAAATAAAAACAATTTAGAAATATCAAATGTTATAATTCCAGAAACTTCAGAAGAAAGCAGTTCAGATGAATCGATTATTTCAAATAGCGAAACTAGCGAAAATTTACCGCGTAAAAATAATTCTAAAAATTCAAATAAAATTGAAAAAACTTTAAATTTAAATAATTCTAATAAAGCAACTTATATTGAACCTAAAGGTAATCCAGATGAAGGTGGTGCAATCCCATGGTCATCTGACGAAGGTGGTGATGTACCTAAAATTATTCATACTCAAGCTGTAATTGAAAATAATAGAAACAATATATCTTTACAAAACTCGTTTATAGAACCTATGGAAGTCGTAAGCGTTATTTATTCATCGGAAGAATCGAGCAGCGATAAAAATGTCGTACGAGACTCAAAAACATCTCAAACACGCGTAAATATAGAAAATATAGATAACGTTAAAAGTTCGGTCGGAATTCAACAATCTTTAAACACACATCTTCCTCATGTTAATGCTCCATCACCATCACGTGACTTAAGTAATCCAAAAAATACATTTGTAAACAATACAGTAAATAAATATCCCTCGCAGATTTGAATCACGGTGGAAACACGGTGGGTTTGATCCATTTTACCACTGTGATTACGCGGTGTATCCACCGTAATTACACGGTGGCTTGACCACCGTGTATACACGGTGTTTCCACTGTGATTACGCGGTGGATACACCGTGGAAAACGGTGGTGAAATAGCACAAAGCCACCGTGGAATCACGGTGGATACACCGCGTAATCACAGTGGGAACACCGTGTATACACAGTGGTCAAGCCACCGCGTAATCACGGTGGATACACCGCGTAATCACAGTGGATACACTGTGTATACCCGGTGGTGAAATGGAACAAACCCACCGTGTAACCACAGTGGATCCACGATGTTTACACTTTCACGGTGTTCCCACCGTGATTCAAATCTGCGAGGGATACTAATCCTACACAACATATACAGCCGTTACGAAGATCTTCACGCCAACGTAAGCCGACAAAATGCGCTTGCTGTGACGTAACTAAATATAATCATCAACAACACATTTCAAATATTAAAAATGCTATGCAACACAAAAATAGCTATCAAGATTTAAAAACAAAATCAAAACAAATGAATAAAAATAATAATTTCAGACAGAGATATCCACAAATTCCTAATATTATTGCAACTTTGGAACCTGTAAATTTAGAAACTATAAATTCAGAACATTCAAAAGAAAATGAATCAATATTAGCTAATGATCCTAATGATAATTTAAATATTACACAAAATAACATTGCAAGAATTACAGCTGATGAAAATTATCAAACATTTTTAAATGATCCAGGTAGTCCAGCGGCGCCGATAAGAGCAGCCTCGGACCCTGTTTACAACTCTCCGACACATACTAATAACGTTTTAACACGAATCGATAATAATAATCCTCCAATATTTAACAATAATGATTCACAGCTAGTAATTGATAATATTTCTCACGGTGAAGAAATCGAAAAATCTAACAATTTTATTGAAACTAGAGACAATTTAGAGATGAAAAAAGATAATTATTTATGTTTTATTTCTGCAGATGGCACTGTATCCAGTGAAATCGGTAAAAGATTATTAGAATTAGGTTTATTAAAATTATCTCCAACAAATAAATATAAAATAGGTGAAGTAATTAAGTCAGGAACTACGCGGAAAAGAGTGTTTGCATTAGTCACTCAAAATAATGATCAAGATTTGCCTATCGAAAATAATTATTTAAAAGTATTTTTACATTCAAAAGAAACAATGTTAGGAATGGATTTGAAAACGGCTAGCATCTCAGAAGGTAGAAGTAATTTGAAAAACGTTTCGTGGTTAAAAATTAAAAATATTATGAACCAAGTATTTGCAGGAACAATTAATTAATTAATGTAACGTGGACCTAAGTCCGCCTCCGCCGACCGGAGGCCGAGACCTCACCCTTTCGGGCATACTCGCGTTGCGTAATCCCATCTTTTCCACACTTTAAGCGACACTCTCGGCCGGAACCAAGAGTGGACATTTACCGGAGGTATAATCAAAAATCCTCATTACGTGTGGTATCTAACCACAGCCACTACGAGTCCTACCTCACGTCGGCCCAAACACTCCTCCCATCTCAAGAAATATAGAGACTCTGGTCGAAGTGGGGCTTGGAAAGGGCCGCCCATAGTACCAATTCTGTATTGGTCGACATACCACTTGGTCAAGAGGGGACGTGGCACTCTTTCCCCTGCCTCCCGAAGGAGACACCCAGTTTTGTTCTCATTCATACCCATACTTCACACATTCTTTTACACATTCTTTTGCACATTCTTTACACATTCTCCCACACATTCCCACACACATTCTCACACACATTCTTCACCATTCTTTGCACATTCTTTTACCCATTCTCACACTCACCTAACTTCGGACCAACACCCGAGATGCACAGAGTCTTCACAAGTCGTGAGCTCCGTGCACCTGTGCCCAGATGCTCCGACAACACCTGGGTGGATGCCAGTTGAACCGCGGTCTAGTACTCCTCTCCTCCTTCCTCTCTGTGTTGGAACTGGCTGCTGAGTTTCTGGTGGAGACAATCTTTGCTGAAACCATTAAAGACTTTAAAGGATTTTGGGTTGACAAGAACACGCCCGATTTGTGGCCACTTCGCGTCCCACCCTTCTATGCTCTGGAGCACCTCACGCTGAGGCTCGAACTCGGTGCATTTTAGCAGTAAGTGCTGAACGGTATCCCACCCCTTGTTGCATTGCGGGCATTTGCGATCCTTTGCGAGTCCGTACTTGAAGAGTCTATCCTTGAAACAGCCATGACCGGTTAACATCTGGGTAAGCCAGAAGTTAGGACTGATGTGTTTGCTCGCTAGACGTTCAGTAACGTCTGGGAAGAAGTTAAATGTCATACGTCCGTCGTCCGTTGTGGACCACTGTTCTTGCCATCTGCGAATGGTTTCTTTTCTGAGGGAGACAAGGCCTTCTTCGTCATCTGGCTGCACGGTCACGGTTCCAAGGGTTGCCTGTTTGCCAGTACGAAGATTGTAACGGGCGCAACGTTCATCAATCACAAGCTGAATGGGCACTGCCCCTGCAACTACACAAAGTCCCTCATACGATGCCGTCTTGTATGAACACGTCATCGTAATCAGGGCTCGACGTTGCAGGGCCCTGAGAGCCTTCCATTCCTCCACCCCACATAGGTCACTCCAACCTGCTGCCGCATAAGTGACAACGGGCAGGAAGTAGCCCCTGTAGATAGTGGACATAACCGGAAAGCGCAGTCCCCATTCAGTCCGTGCGAGACGGCGTAAACGACCAAAAGTTTTGTCTAATTTCGCGCGCCTTGTCTTTATGTGTGTTGTTGGTTTGAGGTCCTGGTCGAAGTGTACCCCTAAGTATCTAACGCTCTTTTTGAAAGCTATTTTTGTTTTACCTATTACGATTTTCGGTGGCTTTGAATCATACTTGGGCTTTTTCTGTCTTTTCGCTTCATAGGGGTACGGACCTTTGTCCTTGCGTGGACCGCGTCGGGTGTAATCTCTTTTAAGGAATATCGCTTCGGTCTTGGACTCCGACAGCGTGAGTTTCGCGGAACGACACCATTCCAGTATCGAATCTACAGTCCCTTGTGCTTTCCTTTCGATGTCCACTCGTGAAGTTCCCTCTATGATGACGAGGAGGTCGTCAGCATAGGCTACAAATTTACTCCCGTGATCTGATGATTCTAATTCTTTAAGTAGGTCGTCGAACATAATGTTCCAAAATAGTGGCCCCAAGACTGATCCCTGTGGACATCCCCTAGTTGGCTTTTTCTTTTCCCACCCGAATCCCCATGAAAGTCCTACTGTCCTGTCCTCAAAGTAACTCTGTACTACCTTATAAACATTTTTGGGGCATTCCCGCTTCTTCAATCCCTCGAGCACTCGCGGCCACCACACGTTGTCAAAAGCGCCAGATATATCGAAGAGAAGTCCGATTGCCAGATTCTCTGTTGTCGAATCTAGCAAGCGGCGCATCTCAACGATCGCATCTTCAGTCGACCTTTTGGCCATGAAACCAAATTGTTGACTGGAGATATTATCCCCAGCTAAGACTGTGGTGGTGAGTCTCGACTTTATCAATCTCTCAAATACCTTCCCGATAACCGAAAGTAAACAAATTGGCCTATAAGATTTTGGGTCGCTCGCGTCTTTGTCACTGCTCTTAAGGAGCATGATAATCCCACCCTCTTTCCATGCGGTAGGGAAAACCCCTAGCTCTAGGCACCTATTATATAAGTCTAAAAATTCCCTAGATAAAATGACTCCCGCCCTTTTGATTACCTCATTTTCCACTAAGTCTGGTCCGGGTGCTTTCTTATTTTTAAGGGTTTTCAAAATTCTGTATAGTTCGCGCGGGGTGAATGAGTCGGCGTCCGCGGTGTCTGGTGGCGTCTCTGAGTTTTCCCGGGTTGCTTTCTGTTCCTCTGTCTCTTCGTCTGGTTTGTCGTCTACAATGTGTGTGTTGAGAAAGCAGCTAGCTGTGTCCTTAAAGCTTTCTGTGGATCGCCCGTCACGCCGGAGTGTGGTGAGCACTCTGTTAACTCGGTGTTTGTCTGCCTGGAGCTTGTAAACGATGCCCCAGTGCTCCTTGTTACCGTTCGACGTGACAAACTCTCGCCAGCTGTTTTCTCTCTGTCTCTTAACGTGTTTAGAGTATGTCTTGCAAAGTCGTAAGTAAGTCTCTTTAAGTTCTGTCTTTTTCCCTTCGTCTGTCTCCCTCTGGAATCCCCTTCTGGCTTTGTAAACCACTCTCTTTTCCTTTGTCAGTTCCCTGGTCCACCATGGGTATGATTTTACGTGCGGCTTCTTCCGCGGGATAGCAAATTCACATGACTCTATGATGGTTTTAGTGAGTGCATCGGTATACCTTTCCACGTCCTCGACCGTTTCCAGCGCTAGGCCCTCAAGATTCACTCTTGCGAGTTCTGGTAGTTTCTCGCGGAACTTCTCCCAGTCGGCCAACGCAAGGTTGAACCGCTTAGGATCCGCCCCATCGAGACCCTCCCGATCTCTTGGAATTCCTAGGCTGATATCGATCGCATAGTGGTCGGTACATTGCACCCACTCGCGTTTGATGGACCAGTCCCGTACGTACCGTGCAAGTTTTGGGGTGGCTAGGGTAACATCTATGTATGACTCTCCTGTTGTCGAAGCGTAAGTTGGTCCCTCCCTTTTTACGTTTAAAATCTCTAACCCATTGTCATCTATGAAGTCCTCTAATTTTTCCCCCTTATCATTTGTTTCTGGGCCCCATCTAATTGATCTAGCGTTCGCGTCCATCCCAAATAAAACTTTATTTCCCCTTAGTGCCTGTGCTACCTTTCCTAATTGCGTGATGTGAACCTCTATTTCGTCTCGACACTGGAAGTATGACGATACCACATAGAAAGAAATGCCTGGACCCACAATTTGAGCACATACGCAGTGCGCGGTGCTTAGTTGCGAAATGTGTATCATTTTGTACCTTGGGTTAGTTAGACAAATGGCCGCAAATGGCCTTTCCCCGGTTGTGGCAGCAATTTGTACATTGCTGCCAAAACCGGGTATTTTAAAACATTTATTACTTGCAACTGCGTATGGCTCTTGCAAAAGAAGGACATCAATACGTTCCTCCTCCCACAAGGCACCTGTTTCCAGTGTTCCCGCCTTATCATTCCGCAAATTCAACTGCAAGACTCGAAGACCTTCTGCGTTGAATCCTCTTTCACCTCCTTCTCTCTCTACTGTTGTCGGAATTGGGGGGGGTTGAATTTCGTTTACCGTACCGAGCCCTTCTGTTGTTTCCTCTCCTGTTGCGAGCCCACCGTGGGCATAGTTACTCGACCCCGGACACGTACGTCGGCTTGTGTCCCGCGAACAATTTGTACCGTTTACTACTGAATCTACTTTAAGTGTTGTGTCCCGTTTCGCGTTTACTAATTTACTCGGTCGCGTGATTTTACCCGTGCGCGTCCGCGATTCCCGATTCTCGTGCCGACGATTAACGGAAGTACCAGGGGGCTTAGCGATCAAATTTCCAACCATAACAACCCGGCTTGCCACTCTGGCACTTCTTCGAACGAGCGTGTTGTTGATCGTCGTCGATGATGATGATGGTGATGTCCAGGTGTCTTCCATTGGTTTGGTTGTTTGTTTTAAGACCACCATGGGATTCCCCTCCCATGCGGACCGATCCCGCATATCCGAATGCCGGTCCAATGCGGATAATTTTACATGAGAGGAGAAAGCCATGGTTATTATTTTGCTGTTTGAGTCGCTAAACTCTTTGTTGTACCTGTAGGGAAGAAAGTTTGCTGTGGCTGCTACCTGTGAAAGAGAAAAGCGTGATTAGTGTTTTGGGGAGGGAAGGATAGGGTTAAGTTTTGTCTGTGAGCTGATACTTAGACGAGTTTCCCCTGAGAAATTTTTATACGTATTGCTTTCGCAATTCTATGATAATCAAAAATTTTTGCAGGGCCCGGGCCTATTGGAGGTGGCATCAGTCCACTGTCGACATATAATAGCTTTTGACTATCATTGCATTCAAAAAAATCGATTAAAGTGAAAAAAACTGCCTCAGGTCCAGGGACCATAAGACAGTAAATCCACATATAATCAATTAAAATCGATTAAAGTGAAAAATTTCGCCTTATGTTGCAGGACATAAAGCTAGTTAATCACTTCTATATTCAAAATCGATTAAAGTGAAATGCCTGCCCCCGAAGGGAGCAGGCCTTATGTTTCACTATAATATATTCAACAATCATTCAAGTTTTTCCATATGTTTTGAGTGATTGGAATCACCTTTAGGGTTTGGCAGCGTTGGGCTGCTCACCCAAGCCGATATACGTTCTGTTCTGCCCCAATAGAACATACTTGCACATCAGCTGATACATTCCACTTCATTACTTCCTGCTCGTAGTTTCCGTAACAGAGGTCCACAGCGTTGTACAAGTACAAATTATAACATGCTCATTTTCGGATTGGGGCGGCCTAGAAGCCTCCGAAGTAAACATGCGCCGTTTCTCCTAAGTTACTTTCACCAGAATTATTTGCGTGGAAGCAATAAAGTAGAATGCCTTTCCTGACCCATGTCTCTCCTATTCAACTTGGGAGCTGTTCTTCCTAAGGAAGAGACTTGGGACGGCTGAGAGTACCCGCTCAGGCCTGTGTAACCCTGATGGGTCCACAGGATCGTGGTACTTGAGGTTTTTAAGCCTCTAGGCGTATAGTTAAAATACTAGCTCAGGTCTGTGTAACTTTCTTGAGTCCACAGAATCGTAGTACTTTTTGCTATCGCATGTGTAGCCACTCCGGCTTGTGTAACGCCTAGGCCCACAAGATCGGACTACACTATCACTTTAAGAACCATTTAAAGTATCTTTTTAAGGAATTAGTTAATGCACAAGAACGCCAGTTTTGTATGAACATTGTAGTTCATTCATTAATAATACATATATGCGCGCGCGCATACGCACACACACACCTCAAATGTATTCTTCTCTGGCCCCGACGTTTTTGGGGAGAGTTGTTTTGCCCTCTCAAGAGTTTTTTAAACTCTTGTTCTTATTTAGTATCGGAAATAATATTCGAAAGTCATAAGTCGCTTAGACGAAGTAAACGACATGACGTCTTAGTTTATTTCTTTGATACACTGTTTACATCAAAGTGCGCGCATACGCATACGCACACACACACATATATAGGTATTTTATACCTTTTCGATATATATATGTATATATACATATATATTTTCTATTATTTATCTATCTAGATCCCTTAGATAGTTAAGTGGACTCTTAGAGCCTTCCACTTTCTTGGACGTCTTGCAACATCAATAAATCCCTTTGGATCGGCAGTGACGTCGTTAGTTTCCCTTTCGGTACTCGTGGTGGCAACCACGAAGAGGAGACGTTTGCTTGTCCGGCCCATATTGGCCACTTTTGGACCATGCCACCTATTTGCAGGAACAGAAATAAAATAACTATTTGTAAAGATAAAATCATTATTCCTTCAGTAGAACAAAGACAAAAAAAATCATGCAGGAGAATCATGAGTCGCCGTCCGCAGGTCACAAAGGTGTGACTAAGACATACAATAGAATTAGACAGAGATATTTCTGGGATAATATAAAAAAAGATATAGAAGATTTTGTTCGTAAATGTATAAGTTGTCAAAAGATAAAACTAGTTGGAATCAAAACTAACAAACCAATGATAATTACCGATACTTCTTCAGACACTTTTGATAAAGTTGCTATGGATATCGTAGTACCTAACATAATTTCAAATAATGGTTACAGATATATATTAACTATGCAAGATGATCTTTCTAAATATTGTTTAGCTATTCCTTTATACGGCAAGACAGCAGATGATATTGCAGAAGCTTTAATAGAACGTTTCATCTGTCTTCATGGCTGTCCAAAAGTTATTTTGACTGATCAAGGCGCGGCTTTTATCGGTAAAGTTATGCGGAGAGTAGCGAAAGCATTTAAAATTAAACAAATTAAAACTACAGCTTTTCACCCTCAATCTAATGGCTCATTAGAAAGAAGTCATCAGGTTCTTACAGATTTCATTAAACATTACACAAATCATAAAGATCGGGATAAATGGCTTCCTTTTGCAGTTTTTGCATATAACACTAGTGTACACGAAGGTACTAAATTCAGTCCTTATCAACTGGTCTACGGAAAACAAGCCCGTATGCCTTCGGAATTTCCTTATCTTGAAGAAATTCTCACGTATGATGATCACGTTCAAAGTTTAACTCTTAGACTTTTTGAAACTAAAAGACAAGCGAAAGAAAATTTAGAAAAAGCTAAAGAAAAATCAAAAAAAAAATTATGATCAGAAAATTAATCCCGTGAAATTTACTATAGGTCAAGAAATTTATTTAATCAAAAATCAAAAAACCGGTAAATTTGACGACAATTATTTAGGCCCATTTAAAATTACTGATGTACTTGCAGATAAGAATGATATAGAGATAGAATATAAACCGGGCAAACGGAAAAAAGTTCACTGCGATAGAGCAAAAATAGCACATAAATAAGTTATCTCGCTTTCCCATTCACACAATACTAAAGACTACTTTCTTTCCTTCCAACGATCCTTGACTAAGGACTCTAGCTAACACACGAATTTCAAATATAAAAAGAATGTACGGAAATATATGTATGTATAATATACAGAAGCAAAAAAAAAATCGAATAACTATGTCAAAAATATATATAAAAAAATAAATTGTATTTCTCTTTAGAAAAAAACCACTAATAGTATCAATAAACTTATTCTCAAAGCTTTATAAAAAAAAAAAAAAAAAAAAGAGATATACTAAAATCATAAATATATATGTATCAATAAATAAATGTAAACAAGGAAAAGATTTGAATAAAGAAAAAATTAATTAATTTTGTAAGTTAGATTTAAGTAAAATTTTAATCTAAACTATGTAAAGAATAACTAAGCGAAATTTATGTAACAAAAGATAAAGCAAAGAAAAGAAATAAGAAAGGCATCTGTTTATCAACTTATCATATAGTTAAAGTCTAATACATTTGTAAGGAAATAGACCTTACGTCGGTAAGACCCATTATGTTTAATAAAAAAAATAACGAGCGGGGCGCTCGTCCAACGGGGTGGGGCGTGTTATATCCTGGCTGTCAAGCAGGGCCCGTTCTTAGCTCACTAGATTATTTTACCGACCTAAAGTCTATTCCCAAAATAAGGCACCCTAATTACCAACAATTAGAATACCTTAAGTAGATAATTATAATGACGTAAGAATATTATATATCATAAGAATTACTCCATCATTTAAATTGTATAAAATAAGAATATCTTTAACACACGCGTATTTTACAAATCAATAATCAAATAACAAACTATCACCGGATGTACTTAATCCCACGTACGAGAACATTTTTCATAATAATCTTCAAGTCTATTCAACTAGAGATAATTTAATCATTTTAAAAACACAGCTGTATAAACTATTAGTAATAATTTGTAACAAACGCAGATGATATGAAAATGGACTTTGACTTTCAAATAAATAACTTTTCTCAGAAATTACATCAGCCGAGGATTAAATCCCTTCTCGCGCTCGACGCATGGGTCTCATGCCCAATCGCCTCGCGCTGATAAGCAATGATGAGTTCAATGACCACTGAGTGTGAACTCTGATCAATAATTCAACCCCACTATTTTTGGTGATTAGAATACCTTATAAAAACCCTCGCTCTCAGAGCAGGAAGACTCATTCTATTCATTACATTGCACTTTTAGACCTAGACTCTGAACACCAGATCTTTGATATCAGAGCTTATTAAATTATCAAGTCCATAGTCATACCTCCTGTAAGTTTGACTATTGAACATACATCATTTGTATATGAAGTGTATACTTTCAATTTCTAAATTCTATAACTATTAATTGTGAATAAAGTTATAGTTATATCTAAAATACAACCAGTTATTTCGGGTCACCGTGAGGTGATTTGCTGTCGAGAACCCAATACCTAGAAATACTACAGAACTAGCTGAGCTCAACATCAACATCGTGCAACGAAAACGTAACAGAACTTTGATGTGAGTCTGTACATTTATTTTGGGGTGCCAATATATTTTAGGTGACCTTGGAATTTTAAACTTCTCTTTTTGAATTTTCTGTTCCTGACCAATTAATGATAATATTTGATCATTTTTTTACTCCTCTGGTACCATCAGAATAACGGCTAATCGATGATTTCCAATGAGGTTGGGGTGCTATGAATTTTTTTTAAGCCTAACCACTGAAAATTGCATTTTCTAGCGCACAGACTTCTGACCAAATTATAAATCGCATTGACCATTTAATATCACCTAATTTCCATTCTAACAGTTTGTTCCTGGAGTTTGAACGTTGAATTTCCCGTGCTAAAATTTTTTATGTGACCTTGGAATTTTAAACTCAAAATTGTGAGCAACAAAACCGTGAACAAATTATGAAAGTTACTGACCAAATATGAACAATTAGTGACCAATTATTCCAGCTGTCTGCGGGTTCAATATTCGTACTTTCACGTGCTAACGTCGTGGAGCCACTTGGAGGTACAGGTATCTTCCTCATTGACACGGGCACAGAAATAAATTTAATACGACGAGACTCACTGGAATTGAGAACAAAAATTGACAGTACAAAAAGAACGCTGGTAAAAAATCCGATACTATAACTACGATAGCTCAAGTTGAACTAGAGATAGAAGGTCAATGGGTACTGTTTGATATCGTGGGAGACGAATTTAACATAAAAGAAGATGGTATATTGGGCCAGCCGTTCTTTTCAGCACAAAATTCGCAAATTGATTTTGGTAATAAAACTGTTCCATTTAATAATAAGAAATATTACTTTTTGGAGGATATTCTAAAAATTCCGAGAAGGTGTGTAAAAATGATAGAGGTAAGAGTTATAAATAACGTTTCGGAAGGATATATTTCACGGTGTGATATTGCACCAGGAATAGATTTGGGAAAAGCCATAATATCAGTCCACCAGGGCGCAGCTAAAATGTACGTATTTAATACTACAGAAAAAGAACATGATTTTGCGATACCGTACGTTGAAGTTAAATATATTGAAGAAATAACAGCAGAGGCAAAGTTGCGGTTCACTGAAAAAACGGAGCAAGAAAATACAACAGAACGAACAGAACGAGTACTTAATTTAATATCGGTAATACATCTGGACGGAGTAGAGCTAAATATATTGCGGCAGAACATTGAATACGAGCCAAGAGTTTACATATTACCAGGTGAACGACTGAATGCAGCGAATGTTCCACCTCATCGGAGAAGAACAAAAGATCATAACCCAATTAATATCAAACAGAATCGCATGCCACATCATTTAAAAGTCGTATTAAAAGAACGAATACAAGGAATGATTGATGCTGATATAATTGAACCATCGGATTCTGCGTACAGTTCACCCATATGGATCGTTCCCAAGAAACCAAAAGCTGATGGAACTAAAGATTGAAGGTTGTTAATCGATTTTCAAAGGTTAAACGATAAAACAATACCAAACTCGTATCCGTTACCAGATATCCGGGACATTTTAGATCAAATTGGTGATGCTGTATATTTTTCTGTGTTTGATCTTGATTCGGGATTTTATCAGATACCATTGGCAGAACAAGATCGACATAAAACGGCATTTTCAGTCCCGATGGGAAATTATCAGTTCAAGAGGATGGCGATGGGTTTAAAAGGTGGTCCACCGACGTTTCAAAGTACGATGGAAAACGTATTGTCCGGATTGCAAGGTGTAATATTATTTATTTATGTCGATGACGCAGTAATATATGCAAGAAAATTAGAAGAACATTGTCAAAAATATTTGCAATTTGTTGATAGACTTTAAAAAGTGGGATTAAAATTAAAACCGGCAAAGTGCGAATTTTTACGGCAGGAAGTTGCGCATTTGGGACACATAATCAGTGCGGAGGGAGTAAAACCGAATCCGGCGAAAGTGGAAGCGGTCGAAATGTTTAAGAGATCAGGGGACGAAAAGAAAGTGCGAGAATTTCTTGGGTTTGCAGGATATTACAGAAGATTCATCCGGAATTTTGCAAGTAAAGCGAAGCCTCTGACTAATTTATTAAAAAAAGACGCTATTTTTACATGGGGTTAATTTCAAGAAAAGTCATTTAAAATATTGAAAAAAGAATTATGTGGTTATGTAATGTTGCAGTATCCGAACTTTGAATTACCGTTCATTGTCGCTACAGATGCGTCAGACTTTGCATTGGGTGCAGTATTATGCCAAGGGAAACTTGGAGAAGATAGAGCGATAAGTTATGCTTCTCGAGCTTTGTCAAAGACAGAATGAAATTACACAGTGACCAAGAAAGAATTGTTGGCTATTATGTATGCTGTTGACACGTTCAGACCATATATTTTTGGTAAGAAATTTACATTAGTTACCAACCATCAACCGTTGCAGTGGCTCAAGTCTACAAAAAGCCCCGGAGAGCACATTCGGCGATGGGTAAATCGATTAGAAGAATATGAATATGAAGTTATCCATCGGCCAGGCAAGAATAACACAAATGCAGATGCTGTATCACGAAACCCGGTAAGAAACGAAAACGGTGAATTATTGGCAATGGTGGAAGTAAATGTTGGTAAAAGAGCAAGAGAAGAAACATAAGCAGCACACTCATCAGCTGATGGAAGAGGGCAAAGAGGAAAGGTAAAAAATTTAAATAAGAAATTAAGAAGAACGGACGACCATCAGCATAATACATCATCAGGAGAATCTGACATCGAAATGAGGACTGACAATGATACGAAAGGAAATGATAAGCCGAATCCAGCTGTGATTTCTCAAAATTCAGGCCCGTCGGGTATACAACAACAAAAAGAAGTGGGGGAAAACGAAGGGGACGTCCAAGGGGAAGTAAGTTGCGACCCAAGAAGGTGGTACGGATTCCCCTCAGTGACAGCGAGTCAGCACGAGGGATGGCAAGTGATGGAAGTGGAGAGTATTACGTGCCGTCCGGATCAGCGTCAGAACCTGGAGCGGAACCACAAATTGCCAGTAGTCGTCCGCAACGGAGTAAAACTAAAGCAAAAATGGAAGGGAAGATGCAAAAAGCGGAAAAAGATGAAAAAGCGAGGCAGGAAGCGGAGAGACAACAACCGTCAGAAGAAGGCAGGGTAACGGCAAAAGGAAAAATCAAGGAATTATCAGCTGCTAAAGAAAAAGGGAGAAAGAAAAAGAAAGATGAAATAATTGAAGTGCAGAAGCCTGAGTTGACACAAAGCGAGTTGGAGCGATATGTGGAAACGCCAATGGAGCACGAAAATTCGGGACATGAGTATCAACAAAATTTCGATGGAAAAGATGGCAAGAATGGTAACGAGCCATGGCGATTCCTGTTATCGGAAGATTTTAAAGCAAGAAGCACTTGTGTTAACGACTCCACGGATTGAGAGTCAGATTCGGGTGACTCACTAATGGAATGGGATATGCCGGATGATCATTGTACGAACCCGGAAGAAAAATCAAGGCTGAACCATTCGAAACAGCATGTCACCGATGTCAATGACAATTTTGCTTTCTTTGTACCGGCCAACGGGGATGTGAATTCAGACTTAACGGATGTGCTACTCGAGATGAAGTGGATAAATATGGCAAATTTGCAAGGAATTCAGCTGGAAAAAGGTGATATTTCGATAATAAATAAACGAAAAAGACACGGATTGGGGTTGGTCTACACAGTGGATGCTAGTGGTCGTACATCAGAAAAAATAATAGACATGATTATGGAGTCATTGGGGATAGTTGTAAAACGACAAGAGTATATGACTTTGAGAGTTCCAACGGGAGGTGACCATTTAAATAATGCATTGCAAGATTATTACATTGAGAAGTTACGAGAAATTGTAAAGGAACAGGATATAGAAATAACGGTATGTGCTGGATAATTGGAAGTACCTAAAGCTATTAACAGAAGATCACTGATGAGAGAGTATCATACGTCCGCGGTTGGAGGACACAAAGGAATGACAAAGACATATCGCCGAATAAGAACTCGATTTTACTGGAGAACGATGCAATAAGATGTGAGAAATTTCGTAAAAAATTGTTTTATTTGTCAGCAACGAAAGTTGGTACGCGTAAAGCCTAAGAATCCGATGATGATTACTGATACACTAGAGACGGCATTTGAAAAAATTTCCATGGATATTTATGGGCCACGAGAAGAAACACGGCGGGCCCGAGTCGAAATATCGAGTGTGATTCCAGCGCCTCGAGTGTGTCGAGTGTAATTCCAGCGCCTCGAGCGTGTCGAGTGTAACTCCAACGTCTCGGACGTTACAAATGTAAAATCCATGTTTTAAAAGCATAACAAACATGAATTTCATTTTGTAAATATAAAAAACGTAAATTAAACGTAAGATTTTCAGTACAGTGAAAATCCGAAATGGTTCATTGTTATGAAATCAATTTCCTCGAAGCAGGTGGTCCTAAATAGATAAGTTTATCTATTGTGGTAGTGAAAAATTATTCGTTTTGGTGTTTAATAAATGGTCGAGATCGAAACTACTCGTTGTATTAGGCTTATCGATTTTTCGACTGATCGATTATGTAAGGATCATTTGTGTACATTGTAGTATCGATTTTGACCAATCGAATGTAATCAGCTGACAGGCTGACAGGTCTGATGATTGTTGTTAAAATAAGAATATATATTTAAACTAAATGTTTATTCTTCAAATGATTAAAATGATAAATTTCATTTTAAAATATTTTATTGAACATAATGATCAATAAAATTTATGTTGACGTAGTCGCGATTTTTTTGATAGATACAGACTAGTTTTATAAAGTAACCAACGTAACTCATAATTTTTTACGCTTCAATTTTGAATTACCAAAAAAATATTAGCTCCATTTATTTAAGTAGCTGTTAGTTTATTAAATAATTATTTTGAAATGGCTAGTGAACAACAGAAAGATGAAATCATAGCATTAGAGAGTATTTATACAAGCGATGAATTTTCTTACAACCAAAACAATGATCAGTACCAGTGTTCATTGGAGATATTCATCAGTTTGCCAGAAAGTTTTTATTTGCTGTACAAAGATGACCACGCGAGTATGCCCAAAATAGAATCAATAGAATTAATTATTTCCCAAACTTTAATCGATGATAAGTAACCTCTAGAAGTTCCATGTCTATAAGAGCATTATTGCAAAAATTTCAATGACATTTCACTTTTTTATACTCAATGACTGAATGAGCTCAAGTTTGATCAGCAGATAAGTTGGCCGAGTTGATCTGATTAATTTAATGACTCAAAAACTCTAAAAAATTATTTTCACGTTCAAAATTTTTTGAACAAAACCACATCCAGTCATTGACGTATTTATTTTTTTGTGACACTTTTAAATCTTTAGACATCATAATAGTCAGTTTGTTTGACGATTTATTACTGAGATGTCGGCAAAGCTGTAACAATAAATTAAATGAATTAAAAATTTCATTTTTATAAATTATATTTATTAACCTATTTAGTTCGTAGTTATAATTGATATTAAAAAACTGTATTACATTATGCTTTGTATAATGATTTACTATTAATTTTTTTAGTTGTGATAAATGAAAAAAACAATAAAATTTTTTCACTTTCTATAATTGAAATTTATAAAAGTGTTACCAAAGATTAGTTTCAATAGTTTTTTTTAGAATTGACATAAAATTTCTTTTCTTTAATTAGCCAGCCTGTCAGCTGATACTACAATGTACACAAATGATCCTCACATAATCGATCAGTCGAAAAGTCGATAAGCCTAATACAACGAGTAGTTTCGATCTCGACCATTTATTACCCCTTCGTTACACGCGCTATACGGGGATTCCCCGCACAACACTACTCTACCTAATAAGGTACTTTTTCATGCTGACGCTTGACGATGCTTTTTAGCGTCAAATTCGATCACGTGATGAAAATTTAACATGTGTACCACCTAGAAAAAATGTAGCGATAAAGCTAAATTTAGTTTAGCTTTTCTTGCCGGGTCATATAAGCGTCAAAGTCACTCAAACAATCGCATCGATAATAGTCGATCTTTTCAAAACAACAATCAGCTGTTACTTTGTGATATCATAAATGCAGCGGGTGCTAAAGTAAATATTGAGAAATATCAGATAGGTTTTTGTTTTACGTTACCAGTTATAATATCGACTGTTACTTTGATTCTTTGACCCCTGATAGCCAAGTTGACCGCAACTTGGCGGCAATCTACTGCCGCAACTTGTCGCAAAGTAGACATTTCCATAAGTTGATGGCAACTTTCTGAGAAAGTTGTCAACACTTTTAGCTTTTGTAACCATTGACTGCACGTTTCTCAGAAAGTTTTCGACAGATTGCAGCGGTAGATTGTCGCCAAATTTCTGGAAAACTTGGAAACAATTTGCAGTCAACAGTCACAAAAGCTGAAAGTTGTCGACAACTCATCGTCAATTTGGTCGCAACTCATGTACACCAACTTTCTGATCAGAAACTCTGGTTATCGGGGGAAATATTTACAATGAGTTTTGAGGGAAATATCAATTATAAAGTACAAAGATAATACGTCAACTTTGTAGTATGAAAGACTTGACATCAATACATCGACTTTCGATACTCGTGTATTATTTGTCGCTTAAATTTGACGCTAAACGCTATAAGTTATCGCTACATTTTTTCTGGATGGCGCACAAGTTAAATTCTCATCACGTGACAGAATTTGACGCTAAAAAGCAGCGTCAAGCATCAGCATGAAAAAGCACCTATAGAGTTGGCGTGAATACGAGTGAGACACTAGAGAAAGCGCGTGTAACGGAGGGTTAAACACCAAAACGAATAATTTTTCACTACCACAATAGATAAACTTATCTATTTTGGACCACCTGCTTCGAGGAAATTGATTTCATAACAATGGACCTTTTCAGATTTTCACTGTACTGAAAATCTTACGTTTAATTTACGTTTTTTATATTTACAAAATGAAATTCATGTTTGTAATGCTTTTAAAACATGGATTTTACATTCACAACTTCCGAGACGTTGGAATTACACTCGACACGCTCGAGGCGCTGGAGTTACACTCAACACACTCGAGGCGCTGGAGTTACACTCGACACGCTCGAGGCGCTGGAATCACATTCGATATTTCGACTCAGGAGGTTACAAATATATACTGACTGTACAGAATTTGTTAACAAAATTCGGGATAGCAATTCCACTCAGGCAACAGAAAGCTGAAGATGTAGCAAAGGCATTAGCAGGAAAAGTAATTTGCTTGTTCGGGGCACCAAGAGCAATTTTGACTGATCAAGGAACAAATTTTATGAGTAATGCGATACAGCGTCTATGTCATCTGTTCCGAATAAGGCATTTGAATACAACAGCGTATCATCCGCAGTCTAATGGGTCAATTGAGAGGAGTCTCCACTCTCTTACGGAGTATTTAAAAACTTTTATAGACAAATATCGAGAATGGGATGAATGGCTTGACTTTGCAATGTTTTCATATAATACGGGGGTGCATGAGGCGACAAATTATATCCCGCATGAGCTCGTTTTCGGGAGACCCGCACTCGTGCCATCTGAATTTTCACGAGAAGGAGCGGTGGGTGGAAGATCGTATCATGATTACTTGGATGATTTGGTTGCCACGCTGGAGACAACTCGTAGACTAGCGAAAGATAACTTGGAAAAAGCGAAAGAAATATCAAAAAAATATTATGACAGAAATGCGAAAGTAAGAGTTTTTGAGGTCGGTAACTGGGTGTGGCTACTAAAAGAGCCAAGGACGGACAAAATGAAGGATCCTCATGACGGCCCGTACGAGATAGTCAGAATATTCGACAACAAGAATGTCGAGTTAATTGTAAAAGGAAAAAAACGTGTAGTTCATCAAGACAAGATAAAATTGGCACATATTGCTCCAGATTCTGATTCAGCAAATCCACAATTGGAGATATAGTAAGACGATAGACGATATTACTATTAAAATAAAGTGCAAAAATCACCACAGCAATGATAGATGAAATTTACTCTGTTGGCAGATAAATAAAGAAGAAGAAAGATGGAGCAAGAGAAGGCGAAACAGCTGATGAATGAAGCAATAGAGATAAATGGAAGCGAAGACGTGGTGGCAACAATAAAACGATATGGGCTGTCATTTGTACCAGAATGGAGGGAAGGATACGTGTTAATTATAAGAGCACTGCTACGAAAAAAAGGAAGAGGCGGTGGAGGTTCTCATTATGCACAATGCAAATATAAACGGACCAAATCACGCAAACTCCATAGTCCCATTATGCAGAATTTTGAAATATTCAAACACGGAATTAGCATGGTTACTCATAGCTCAAGGTGCAAATATTAATGCAAATAATGATGACAGTGGAAATCGAACAATACATCAACTTGTGATCGATGCTGGACAGGAAACAGGAGTGAACAGGACAAGGATGGCAGAGATAATGGAATATATGCTACAGAATGAAGTCGAAATAGAGTCAAGAAATCGTAAAGGAGTAACATCTGTGCATCTAGACGTACGACAAAGGTACATGGGAATATTTGATTTGTTTATCGAACACGATTTGAATATGGACATGGAGGACGAAAAAGAAAGAACACCATTATTCTACGCGGTGGAATATGGACAATCGGAAAAAGTAAATGCATTATTAAAGCAAGGGGCTAGAGTGAATCATAGAGATTGCCATGGAATGACACCGCTGTTCATGATATTTAAGAAAATTTTGACTCACCGGTGTGAAGGAAACAACTTGTATAGTCCGGATCACATAAGGAAGATGGAAATAACGGGAATGTTGATAAAATTTGGAGCCAATGTCAATCAGCAGACGACTAAAGGGGGCGTAACACCATTGCACCTAGCAGGGGCAAGAAGATATGATGAGATTGTAACGGTGCTGCTAGAAAATGCAGCGAATGTTAGTTAAAAAGGTAAAAAGGGAAGAAACGTGGTACAGTATTGTAGATATGCGCAGCAAGATGATGATTTGCCTGCAGAATACGAAAAAGAGCCGGATGAAATGTGGTCAGTCACTGAGGGGCATGTCAGTTGAACGCATTTGATAATCAGACAGTTTCTCATAAAGAAAGGAGCTATGGGAGATATGATAAACCAGGATTTGGAGCTGGAATTGTTGTACTTAAAGCAAAATGAAGAAGAGTATGAAGTAAAATGTGGAGAAGAAGTGGAGGAAATGAAGAAAATTGTGTTAATACGTCAAGGGGGAAGAGAAGTGACACCTATCGACGTATGGAAAGCATCATCGGAAGGTATGAGGCGATTTATGAGGCATAAGGATTTTGTCCGAAATTTTCAACGAGGAAAGGTCGGCCACTACGAGAATGAAATGTTTGAAAAAATTGTAGTGGCAAGATACAGGGAGAAGCTTATCATACGGGCTATTCGGTTGTTCAATAACGTGACAAGAAACGGCAAGATACCATTAGAAGATTTGCCAAAGTATGTATTGGATGAAATCGTTAGTAATATTAATAATGAAGAGCTCATCAAGATGACACGCATGGACCAGTAATTCTAAGTGTGGAAAAGAAGTGAAAATAAAAGGAATAGTCGTACATACGTGGATTAGAAAAAATGACAAGTAAAAATATATAATAATGGAATATGATTATTGAATGTATCAATAATTGCGTACGAAATTAATAAAGAATATAATTAACTCGAATTTCACCCTTTGATTTTTTTGTTGTTGTAATAATAATAGAGTAAAGTTAGAATAAGAGAGTGGGAGGAAGAATTTAAATATTTCATTACATGAAAACCCGGTACCGGTAATCTATTTTTCTACTTTTACTTTCTGCTACTTTCTATTGCAAGGCTTCAGATCATATACTTGAAACTTCGATAAAATTCTTTCTCCGGCTCGAGAAATTAATCAATAAGTGATAATAATAAATTTATAATAAAAATTTGTAGTATTATTTAAGTTAAGAATATAAATTACGAATGACTGTGCATAATTCCACGGGATATTTAATAAAATTGAGTAGGGAATAAATACGAGAAGGAGTGTAAGTATAAATAAAAGATTCATTTTATGCTAAGAAACGCTGGGGTAAAGAAAGTAAAGAATTATATAATTATAAAGATAAAATTATTATGAAGATAGATGTAAATGATAGTGGTAAGTAGTGATGATAATTAATTAGCTAGTATACGACTATTTGTGGACAGAGTAACGTTGCAGTCTGGTTATCCTCGGTACACACGGTTCCAGAGTTGACGAGTGACGACAGTTCAATTCATCTAAATAAAATATTTTTTTTTAGTATGATTAAGTTGATCTGGAAAAGAGAAAAGGGAAAATTAAATAACTTACCGATCTTGCGGAATTTTACCTCCCTCACCTTTTCCTTCGCCATACAGGCTTAAATTTCATCTCCTTTCTCCCCTGTTATTTTTTTCATTAGGTTAGGTATGTTGTTGATGTCTCTCTTATTTTTCTCGTTCGTGAACCCATTTTTCTCCCTTTTAATTGGAGTCAATGTGTGCCAGAAATAGGTGTTATTCGCATCTATAACGTGGGCATATTAACAAATTAAGGTAGTGATTATATAGTTGAGTAAAGAAAAATAATGATATTGTAGTATAGGTTGTAAATTACTCACGTTATATTGAAAAAAAAAAGAATCAACCTTACAAATGAATGGGAAATTTTCTTATTAGAGTAAATTTGGGCAGGGCTGGGATTCTCAAAGAATTTTTTTTACGTACACAGTTGAATTATATAACGTATACCGTTTTTCAATTCGCGACGGAGACGCGAATAAATTCGGTAAACCGTATGCGGTCACCCACGTGTAATACAAAATTATAAATTATAAATAATAAATATATGACTCAAAATAATAATAGTTAAATATTCGAAGATAATAATATGAAACAATAAATAAAATAAAAGTGTGCCTGAACCAGCTCCTCAGGCTGGGTTAGTGCACGAGGGCGCCAGCCTGTTTTTATTTAACGGATAAAAATAATCCCAAATCAGGGGAGAGATCACGGGACCAAATTTTGAGCGAGAATGTATGCACCAAGCAGAAATAAACCAAATAAATATAATGAATAAAATAAATAAGGAATACTTATCACTAAAATATATCCAGGAAATAAACAAACAAATGTTGGCTATCACTGGAATCCTTTTAATATTATTTAATTCAAATATATTTATAAATATAACCCCAATAAAATATTACAATACCAAAAATTCATTTACCATACATAAATTCTTCATAGTAAATTTCAACAAACAATAATACACTCATTATAGTCAAATAATAATAATAAAAATCAAATTAATCAAATTAAATTATATTATCCGCTGGGGAACTCAAATTACAAATTGCAAATTTTACTGATCCATACTCAATATAAAATTTATATATATAAAAATACTAATCTTTATTTTATCTTATTTACTCTGGGGAGAGAAAGACGCGGGAACTCAAAATATATTTGGCAACACTGGGTTGCATACCATCAAATTATAAAATAAATTTTACCCAGAGAAATAATATTTTAATAACTATCGTAAGACAAAGAAATCAAACGCTATCCTTGTCTATAATCCACTAAGGAATGTATTCGACGCGTCTACGCACGAATACCAAACTCTGGGAAGTACGCCGAATATACTCAACTTATTATTATAAATAATAACTCAGGTTCAATTATCGAACAATTAAGTATCGCGATCAACTCTACCGAGGGTCCAGCGATAGCCGATGCAACAAATGATAATACAGATGACTTACCGGCGTTGTTAATAATTTACTTCTTGAGTTTTAAGAATAATTAATCCGAAACTTTTTACTTTCAATTCAATATACCGAAAAAAACTAATGATCACCAAATCAACTCTCTGTAGTATTTAATTAATTTTGTAACGGCAACTGGGCCAGAAAATTTCACTTGAATTGCGGACAACAACAACACGTCCTATCTTTACAATAGCCCGGTCCTCTCTAATTATTTTTCGCGTCGGTTTTCCGAGGGATGGGTATCACTCACGTGTTATCCCCTCTAATGACCTCGGACCCGAAATTATTAATTAAAATAAAATATTTAAACATATTTCCCGACCTGAGTTATATGATAATAATAAATTAAATAATATTATTCATCAATATTTATAAATATAATCATAATTAACCCTTTAAACAATAAAATAATAATTAATTCAGTGCACCACGTGGCGGGAGGGATATATTGGTTTTTGTCCCCACCATATCGACTTACTCTCCCTTCGGTCGATATTTTTATACAATATATACGCGCACGTGTGCTACTAACTGAAATGAAAATATCGATTAAGTACATAAAATTCAAAATAATTATCAAAACATAAACATAATAAACAATAATCCCAATAAATCATAAATAAATCGTAATTAAATAAATAATCACAATAATATAAATACTTATATAATAAAATATTATAATAAATAAATGCGCTTTAATAGCTAGGAGGTGTTGTTAAAATCAAGGCGAAATGGGAAAGCGCGCGCAGCGATTCACGTTTGAATCGCTACGTGACAATTATTTTAACTACAATTTTAGTTGCTGTTGCAGATTAAACGCATATAAACGCGGATAATCGTCAATAACGAATTCAATAAATCGAGTCAGAGAAAACTATGTTTTTGAGATTGGCGAGTGAACCAAATCTTCTTCCCTTGTTAAACTCACTATTTTTCCTCGCAGCATGCTAACAGGTGCGATTGAAACGGTTATAGTAAATAAAATGTTAATTAAGCAGAACGAGAAAAGTATAAACTATAAATCTTTTCGAATAAAAAAGGGGAACAAGAGAAAAAAAAATTATTATAAAACAATTAAATTTTATTAATAATAGTAGGTAACGAGCTATGTATAATTTTTATCGCTATAAATAGACTCATTACAATGATCACTTTAAAAGCACATCAACATTATATTTTTGTTGTTGTTTTGTTGTTACGCGTTTAATATAAGGAAATATTGGTTAAATATTAGGAAATTCATCTGCTTTACAAAAATATTAAAAATCCTTTCCTTTCAATACCCAAATTAGTCAAAAAAAATTTTTTTCTTTTCATAATTTAATGTCTACTCTTACTAATGTTCTAATAATGGGAAAGGTAAAATTAAGTTACAGAAAAAGGGGGTGCGAAAAAATTATTTAACGAGAAAGAAAGGAAAAACTAGGCGGTTCTATCCAGTAGGTCCTGGATGTTGGTTAAAAGATTTCGAACTGGGCTCAGGTCATCTAAGTAGTGGTAGGGGTGGTGGCATTCCTCCGGGGCAATCTCGGCCCGAATCCACCGCCTTCTTCGCACCGCAACTACGCAATTGAGGGTGGTGAAAAGGTCCTTGAGAATGACTGGAAGTTGTAACCCGGTGAGGCAGGATACGTCATCCGGAAAAGTTAAACCCACAACCGGCGGGTAGCGGGCACGGCACAGGTACCACAGGGTATCCCTAAGCTGTTCAAGGATCTGAAAAAGGGGGAAGAAATATTTAAGGACATGTTCCAAAATTATATAGGAGGTAAACACAAATACTCACAATCCGTGGAAGATGAAGCACACGATGGTTAAAAGCTCGCGTCGAAACAAATTCCGACATATTTCGGTAGTTGATAATCTGAAAAAAGTAGATAGAGAATGGATAAAATTTATTTTGCCATCCGAAAAAAGGGGAATAAATGGGCGATGAAGGATTCAAGTTTATAAAGTAGATGTAAGAGTAAATTATATCTAAGCAGTTACAGTTTTCCTGCTCGAATGGAAGTGATAGCAATTAAATTTTTGAAGGAAATTTTTAGATTATTAGAGAAATTCTACATTCTGGGAGTGGCTAATTAAAAGCTTGGAAAATTTTGTTTAGGAAATTATTAGAGTAAATGAAAGATATAAAATTTTTTTTTCTTATCGTGAAATAAAGATAATAAATAATATTGTTTTGGCAAATAAGGAATGAAAAGTCGAAATTTTTGCAGGAAACTGGAGATATATATTTTTTTTTTCTTCTCTCTTTCTTTTTCTCCAGCACGTTAAGAAAAAGGTATGACTTTTTCTCGTTCGAAATATAATTAAAGGAATGGGAAATTATTGAAATTGTGGGGAAAGGTTGACAGGAAGTATTGAAAAGAAAAAAAAAAAAAAACGAAAAAAAAGAGGAAATTTTTGTTTTTGTGGGGAAGAGCGAATAGTTAAAGACATTTTAATCTCGTATTTCCTAGAAACTTTTAAGTTATTATAGAATTTAAAACAGAGGAAAGATAATTATTACCTTATAAGATGCACAGATTTCAAAATATCGTACTTGTAGGAACACAAGTTGTAAAGCAAAATCGCTGAAAAGATCTGAACAGTTAAATACGGCACTAGCACTGAACACATATTTTTAAAAAAGAGAAAAAAACAATAGGAAAAATCTGGTCGCACCAAGTGATATCACTGTAGCACTGAACAAAAAAAAAAAAAAACGTTGAGTTTTTTTTATTATTTCACTCGGCAGGAAAGATTAATTTTCTTTATATATATACATTAGGGTGGCGCGAAAAAAACCGACTATTTTTTTTTCCATCTCGCATGAACATTTCTTGGTTTACGATGTTTTAAGAAGCTTCTCCACAAATCAGCTCGATAAAAAATATTTGAGAGGTCGCTCACGAATTTTGGAAATATTTAAGGGTCGCTCAAAAACGTCCAAGAGACTGCGCTTGGAAACATTCAAAATTCTTGAGCGCTGTTTAAATATTTAAATTTTGGGCTAAAATTTTCAGCATTGTCATGATTTTACAAATGTAAACTATTGCTGCCACGAGAAAAAAAAAAAAATTTTAAATAAAAATCCGAATTTCGATCATTTTTGATATTTTCAAAATTCGTGAGCGACCTCTTAAAAATTTTTTATCGAGCTGATTTGTGGAGAGGCTTCTTCAAACATCGTAAACCAACAAATTTTCATGCGAGATAGAAAAAAAAAATAGTCGGTTTTCCTACGCCACCCTAATATACATGCGTTACAAATTATGATCGCGATTGATGCAGCAGTTAAGACTTGTTGCGAACAGCGTTGCGAGTTGGATCTGAATAAAGTCAAAGGAATTTGGAAATAGGATATGGGTACAATAGATAAGGGGATCTCTCATCGAGAATCGTTATTAAAATGCATACTCTCTAACGGAAAAATATTGAGTAATTGGTAGTTGCTATTATAATGTTTTGTGGGCTAATAAAGACAAAAACTATGATTTCGATTTTTTTTGCCCCAGTAAAAAAAAAAAAAGCATGAATAATAATTTCATTAAATGGCGCATATGTCAAAATTTTTTCTTTCTCCCCTTTATAATAAAATAATAAATACATGTGGGATATTACATGGTGACAATCTATAGCAATCTTGACATTTATTATTTATCTAAGAATTTATCCAATTTCAAAAAAAAAAAAAATTTTTTTAGCTGAAAAAAAGGTACAACCAATTAAATAAAAAAAAATAGATAGTAAAACAGCTCGATAGTGGAGATGTAATACCGCATGCAATAAAATCAGTGATTTCGGGTGACCTTGCAAAATTCGAAAAATGTAAAATTATCAATTTTACAGCTAATAACTGTTATTATGTAGGAAAAGAGGATGAGGAGAAATAGGATTATCATGAACTTGGTATGGTTGCCATTTTATTTTTGTTAAAAATTAATGTATCTTTCTCCGAATTACTCCAAAAAAATTACATGCAATAAATAGATAAATCTAATGGATCCGCATTGAAAAAAAAAAAAAAAACTTTTTTTAATTAACTGAAATATATAAATAATAGCTTAAAATAAAAATATTGATTGACAAACAAATCACTATAAACTTATTTATTCAATCTTTAATTGATTTTAATAATCAAACGTTAATTTATAAATATTATACTATAAAGACGGTATCATCATAAACGCAATTAATAAATTATACTTAAAAATTAATAATATTTATATATATATCATATTATAGATAAAATAGGTGATTGAAAGAAATTTTTCTCATCATCATAGCAATTTTATTAATTCATTTTGGCTCATTTTTCATTACTGTACATGTTTTCTGTTCAGTATAAATTTTGCAGTTATTGACAATATTATTTTGTTTTAATGTTACTAATAATTGCAATTAACTAAATAACTAATATTCATAATAAATCCTTTTTTCCACCTCTAGTCTATCGTAAGACCTAAATTCTGAATTTAATGCGAAAAATTTAGAAATCAAAACTAAAATATCCATTTAATATTTCCCAATAGAATATGAAAAAAAAATAATATTAGATAAATAGCTCAATATTTTTTTATAGTTTTAAATTACCAATTTTTTATGGTAGTTTTACTTATAATTGCAGCCAATTAAATTTCAAATATTTATGATAAATTTACCGTATTTAACTTTATGGTAAGTTTAATTACAAGAATTTATAATAAATTTACCATATTGATGTTAAAATTGTAACTATACTATTGTAAAATTACTATACGTATCTGATATATACAAAAATAATGTAAAATTACAATTTTTTTGATTGTACAACTTGAATTTCATTTTTACAGTGAGACATTGTAATTTTACAAATATTGTTCACTGTTTAGTTTTACAATATGCTAATTTGTAAATTTCCATAACATATGTTTGGTAAACATATTGGAAATTTATTATTTTTTTTTAACAGTGTAGTACACAAAAAATAGATGTTTATTAATTCCTATGCAGCTACGTCTGGAAGGGCGGGCGGCGTTTCCGACGAAAGTCTGAAAATGAAAATTTTATGAATTAAAAATATGTGAAGGGAAGAGGAGGAAAGATAGGGGAAATGAAAGTGGATACTTACTGTTCGGCGATAATTTTACCGTAAAAAAACGACCGAGTTCGAACCAATGAGCCCTCCGGCTCAAAACGCTCATGGGGAGGAAGGTGTGGCCGGACTAATGTGTCGATCTGGTCGCATAGCCACACGCCACGATTCGGGGGTTGTGGGTCCATCAGCATCTGTAGATATGCCACGATTCGATGGATAATCTGGAAAAAAATAAGATAATTGAAATAAGAGACAAAATTTTGAAGAAAATTTTTAAAGATGTTCAAATATAGGAAACTTACATACATGGACGCGCGATTTCGGCAAAACTCATTCAACGTTACGCCCTGTCGAAACATAATGCTAAAAATAAAAGAAAATGATGAACATAGTGGTATCAAAAAAAAAAAAAAAATTATGATGAATGTACGAATGGGAAATTGTCAGAGAAAATAGGATAGAAATTAAATTTTGGCAGATTAGTATATGTATGTTGTAACATGAGGAAATTCGACCTCGACCCGTCGTTCAATATTATTTGAATAAAATAAATAGTTATCCGGTGAGCCAATTCGAGTGACACCTATGAGCAAAAATTCCGACTTTGACCAAGCAATCGACTCGACGCATTGATTGTCAAGAGAGATCCGGGATAGACGCCGAACTGAACGGCCACGTTTATTTTTTTATTTGAACAATTCGACTCGACTAAACGAACAATTTCGATTCCGACGTATGATCGAGTTGCATCACGACATGTAAGATCAATCCGAGTTTGATCAACGAACAATAATTCGCGACAATTAAGTACGACCGACAATAGCCGAGTTCGTGAACAAGTGAACAAGCCGAAGCATCGGCGCGAATCTGAACAAAGTGTACGAGTGCAATAATTAATAAATAAGTGCAGTGCGTACGTACTGATAATAAATTAAATAATTAATTACGCGTAATAATTATTTGATCGTGTAATTTAACGCGTTACCGAAATAAAATATTATTTTATATTTTATTTTATTTCGTTCGAGCGATTCTGAGAACTACGGATTATCTGTGTCTCATTTGCAACAGCAGTCTTGTCGCCTCGCCGTGTAAGAATACTCTGACGTCACTCGTCAAGTATTTCGTTAATACGAACGCTGTATGTGTGTCTCCGGACAATAAAATTATTTTATTTTAATTTCGTGAACCGACTGTGTTTTTTTTGAGCAATGAACTGATTTGTTTTCCGATCAACTACGAGAAAATTTGTTTTGTTTATATCGAGTCAAGCCGACACCGGCAATTTATTATTTTGTTTGTAACCGATTACTTTTGATTTTTGATCCCGATCAACGATTTTGTTAATTAAAATACGGCTGATTATTTGTTTAATTCTGATCAATTATTTATCGTAATTTCAAGTGCCTGACCTTTCCCCGATCCGCCACCCTGAGCCGATTTTGATAATTGTTTATTTGGTGATTATTACATCACCTGGCGCCCAACTTAATTATTTTTGAACAAGGTAGCCAAGAACAGTAAGTGTATTCGGACTTCACTCCGGTAGATCCCCGGTGGTGAAAAACCCGTTACAATGTATATATGGGGCATTCCACGCCAAATCGACCACTTTTGACCCCGACCCCTGTCGATTTGGCTGAAAATTTTTTTTCCTTTTATACCCGATTAAAATCATTTTTCAGAAAATTTTCAAATTTTTTTACCCAACCTAAAAAAAGTTATGAGTTTTTCAAAAATAAGGCTTTTATTTTATCAAATAGCTATAACTTCTTCAAGAATTGACTAATCGGGACGTTTTTTTTTTCAAAATTTTTGTCATTGAATGTACTTTTCAAAAAAAAAATACAAAAAAATTTTATGATGATAAACTCTATGAAATTTTCAGTTTTTTTGAAAAAAAACCGTGATTTTCTTAAAGTACGTCATGTTTTATTTTTTTTTTTATTTTCTCGAAAAAAAATTTATTTAATGCTGCAATTTTTCCCGCCAATCCTAGAGTGGGCCGACTATTCCTTCTATTTTTTTTTATCAATTGAAAAAAAAATTTTTGCCCAGTTGGGCTTATTTTGCTAAACATCAGTCTGGAAATTTTTGAGGATTTATAGATGACATCCGGCTTTGAAGAATTGAGACGAAAAAATTCATTGATAGTGGTAATCCTTTTGAAATAGCAAGTGACGTTAGACTTTTTTTTCGACAGCCTGTGGCATGGTCAAAAATGAACCAAACGGCAATTTTTTTTTTCATTTTCTTTGTTTTCACGTCTAGTTTTAAAAAAAAGTTACAATAAAATTGTTTATGTATCTACAATTTTTTTTTTCACTTTTTTGAAAAAAATCTAAATTTTTTTTATACTTCTATCGTTGTGATTTTTCCTTCTTCTGCTCGTCCCTCATTCTTCGCTTGAATTTTCCGTTTTATGCCTAGCCTTGAGCATAATCCACACAAACTTAAAAATATTACGACACCTAGTCCAATACAGTAATACATGGCCAAGGTCTTGATTCCCACAATTTCAACTCGTATGCCCTCAATTTCCACCATCTGGTGCAGCTCCTGTCGCACTTCTGTTAATCTGACACCTCCTTTTTCCACACTGGCTCCATCACCTTGTATTTGTTCCTCCGCAGCCATTAAGTTATCCAGGGCAATATGAGTTCCTTCCAGGATCTTTTCCAACTCTTCCCTAATCTCTGGCCAGCCCAACTCTATCCATAATCGTTGCCACGACGTGTCTTCCTCGGGTTGGAGTTAAGAATGTTTCACCTGTTACTCTCTCACACTCTTCCTGCATCCACATCACTTCCGTTCCGTTCACGGTCATTTCCTCGGTCTTATTTCCGGCGCAACCAATTTTTAAAATCTCATCGCCCATGGCAACAAATAGCCAGGCATTAGTATTATGTAACTTTATCCAAAATGTCTTTTCCAGCTTGACCACTCTCAATTCACACTCGTTGATATCGACGTTTTTCCCTACATACAACCTTGCTTCGCAACCCTTTCCACCTTCCAACTCATGTGTGACAACTCTACTAGCTCCAAAGAATCGATCACCGATTACCTTACTCCTTTCGATGTCGTCCCTTGTAAGTGATATATATTCGCCTTCCCTTATGGCAGTATATGGTGTAGTCGGCATTATGATCATCCCATACTTCGGTGCTGTTAATAGCATGGTGGGAAACGTATAGTATTTGATGAGTCTATATTTCGTTCTTAACATAAGCGGCACCCTCCAGATGTATATAATTCTTTGATTAAAAACTTGTACCTCTGCATCTATGATCGCCAGCAATGTTTTTATCCCATCTGTATCCGTTCCAGTAGGAAGTTCCATCCCTTTACTGTCTTCCAAAATAACACCAATGGCCCGCTGAAAATCCGACACCGACAATATCCCATTGAAAATCTGGCCTTCAGTTACCATAAAGGAGGCGAAAAACACTCTTTTACTAACGGACTCGCGGGCTTCTAACTCCCCCTCAAACTGATACAAATCCACCTTGTCTTCTTCATTTCCTTTTTCAATGCTGAATTCCTCTTGGAGTCTAAGTTGTTACGATGTGGGATCGTACGCCGCCGTTTGAACTCGGGTAGTGATTGTCACGTGCCTCAATATGGCGTTGCCGCCTATATAAGCACGTGCAACCAATACCCGATGCTTTTTTCCTGCTTGCAGTTAACAGTGCAATATCTATTTGTATTACTTACTTTGCTGCCACCGCGTAATAGTCAGAGTTAATTGACGTTATAGTTAGTTACACTTAGTTAACCAGGCATATTAACCAGTGTAATTATTACATTTAGTTAATAATTACAATAACCAGTTAGTGTTATACTCGTACGGTGAAATTATCCGATCATTTGGAGTAATTTGAGTAGTAAGCCCTGTGCAGTTAGTCACAGTAACATTGATATCGCACGCAGTTAGTTGTGAGATTATCAGAATTGTACCAGTGTGCTTGTGTGTGGCTAGTTTGATAATTATTAGTTAAATAAATAATTATCCAAACTAATAAACTGAACCAGTGTTGAGTGAATTCGCCTAACCCAGTCCACGCTCCTGTAATTAAATATAAGAGTAGCAGCACCAGGTCAACCACGGATCCAAGGAGGAGATTTCTGCGGATCAACCACGCCAGTTCACGACCATCAAGAACCACTACACCGAACATTGAGATTAGGCTAAGTACTAGTATTAGTTTAATCTTGTAAGGCCAGTTCGGGTAAATATTTTAAGAAAGACGAGTCTCAATTTTGAGTTTAGCTGGGTGAACTCGCGAAAGCTATATCCAACACCTAAAATATAGTTTGTACGTAAACCCGAAGTTGCAGAGTATGACCTCGTTATCCTCTGTCCTTACTAAACTATTATTATTTTCCACAAAATTAGATATTTTCTCATAATAATTCATTGAATCGGGCGTTGATACCGCTGCTCTCCGCCTACCCCAATCGCTACTTTCTTCTACCCAGGTTTTTATTTGGGTAACTCGTTTTTCCAATTCCATAAGGCCCTCCTCACTCTTGATCTGCTCCCATAATTTGTCCAATTCCTTCACTAACCGATCCGTCTCAGATTCTTCCTCATACATATCTATGAATGTTATTATTTTCCACTCATGCGACAAAACCCTGTATTCCCCGATATCCTCTGAATACAATCCCCGTCTGTTGTCCAATCTTATTATTTTTTCTGTAGTCCCTTCTCCCATCCTCATCGTGGCGCTGCAACCATTTAATCCATTAAATTTAAAATCATAATCACCCTTCCTTCCTTTTTTTTTGTTTGTTTTTTTTTTCATATTTTTTTTTTTCATTTTCAAGAGAGAAAAGATCTTTCCACTAAAATAAAATAACCGGTGCTTTGATTAATCTTCCTCCGTTTCTTTTTTTCACGCGCTTATTTTTAATTTGCGGTTTCCGAAACCAGCTGCCTTCTATTTTTACGTTCCATTGATTTCTTCTTCTTCTTGCTTTTCAACGGTTCTTCCGCTAATTGTAACAATAAATGTGTTACTGATGACAAAATTGCGCCCACTTAATACAAACTCCAGCCGTATGCTCGATGTAAAATGTATCCATGTACTACCGTGTCGATTATTATTTTCAGCATTTTTATACTTATCATAATACCTATCAATCCCGCACTTGCCGTTCCAAATATTAAAAATCCTCCCCAAAATTTATCCCATTGCTTTTTTGCGTAACTTTCAATAATTGATTCATCCATAAATTGTGTCATTGATATTCCCGTATTACCGACGATAGTGCGGCCTGTTGCCCCTCTTATTGTGGTATTGACCAAAACCGGAGTTTCTACCGGCAGCATTATTCTATTTCTCAATTTTTCCAAATCCTTTTCCCTATATATCCCACTTGTTGCCAAATACCTTGTATCTTCGTAGTTCCAAGTTGGTATGGTCGTTGGCTTTAACATTTGCGGTTCTTGGATATCCTCGAATCCCGGTCTCATGATGATCCATGCCCCATCTACTTCATATCCAACCGATAGTAGTTGGTTGCAGTCTTCAATAGTACCTTGTTTAATCAACATTCTTGATCTAGCCGTAACAAACCAACTCTGATTTTGATAAGTCACCGGTAACTCCTGATAGCATTCTTCTACCTTCCTTAACTGGACATCTACCGGTATGCACTTGATTATATAAATGATTTCTCCTGTAACTGTTGCGTAGTATCCTGGTCCTTTCATTATCGCATAAGCGAATTCCTCCGGTTTCAACCCCGACAACATTAGTGCGTTTAATATGACCTGTCGTTCAACTTCACACTTGTGTGTTAATATATCTCTGTAAAGAGATCTCATTTGCCGTTTAATATGTTTTTCTACATACACAAATTTCGAATTTATGCATGTAAATATGTCGAGGTCCTGCGTTGAGATTGGCTTTACTCTCGCTGTTTCTTCACCTGGTTTGAGAACCTTAATTAATAATTGAGGATGGTCCGTTTGTATCAAAGTGTAACCGCATATTTTCTTCTCCATCTTCTTCGCCAGAGCAAATGTTATATCTTCTGTGTTAATCGTATAGATTTCTGGTTCTCTTTTTTTTTCAGACAATAGCGTGCCAGGTCCCTCGTACAAGATTATGTAGCTTGCTGTTTGACATGATTCCTCCCTTATGACCTCCCAAAATGTATTACCTCCTGTTTGATCTATGCACCCTCCTTCAGCCCAGTCGCATCTTGCTCCACTGCTAAGAACTACCTTATTGCTTGCACGTTCCACTGTGGCAAAATAGTTCCTAACTGTTACTCTAACGGTCGCTTCCACAATCACTTGACTCCAAGTACCAAACGGGTCACTATATTGTGTTCCCGCACATTTTCCATCCACCGTGGTAGTTCCTGCCAACATAATTGTCCGATAATGTGTTGCGTTTCTTGTTAATCCCTCCAATTCTGCATTATAACCCAATTTTAAGCTGCCAGTCTCATGTAACCTTTTGCATTGTCAGTACTCTAATTCATAAATATATTCTCTTCTTCCATTTGCCACTACGAATGCATGATACCAATCTCCACAATATGTTATCACCCGATTTATTTCTACCCGACATTCAAACACTTCCGTGTTACTAAATTCTGCTAACTGAAGTAATTGAAGCGATACCGGCTTTTCATCTGGATTCTTCAACGGTATGTCACACTCACCTACCTTATTCGCTGATATGGTAGTGACGTTCATAGATATGCCCCCGCAATCGTACCCCAATGATGCTTGTGAGGGTTGAGCCAACAAGATTATTGCAAGCAGTACCATTTTACTTTTGCGCTCCATCCTGTATTCAAACAAATCTTTTGTAAATTAGCAAAATTCTACAATAATTCGCGATTCACATTTTTTTATTTATTATTAACTTATCATTTTCACCCTCTGTTATTTAGTAAAATCGATTATTATCATTCATCGTGACTGTGCATAATTCCATTGATTTACCCTATTATTCGAAAGATTATTTATTACTTTACTATCTATCTAAAAAAAATATAATTTCTTTAATCTGTGTTTTTTTCAATGCTCTTTAATTAGCGTCGAAAAGCATAAAGGAAAGGGGAAAGAAATGGCGAAGAGTACGAGGGAAAAAAAATTCTAAATCCGCCTAACTGACCTCTTTCGAATTAATCTATCAATCCCACTGATTCGGTTTCTTGATTCGAACAACAACGAAAAATATCATCGATTCAACAATATTTACCACGCATTTAATCGATACGATACTCTAACTCCCTTATACATAAGTGATTATATGCAATATTCCTAATTACCGTGTAATTTACAGGTAAGTATCTTATTGTATCTCTTACGATCCCAGGATATATATACATATATAGTCCAGGTGCACTCAACTGCTGCATTGTTAAAATTATTTTGAATTCCGTACGTGAAACACCATGAAATTCCAATTGCCTCCCGCAAAATCGGTTTATCCAGGTATTACTAGAGCTCTACAGTTTGGTTTAAAATTCCAATAGCAGTTTCGCTTATTTTAGAGAATTTAAAAAAAAAATTCCAACAAAAAGTTATTTTTTGACTTTCCGGAAAATGTCTATTTTTAAAATTTAACTTGTATATCTCAATTTAGTAAGCGATCTTGAAAATTCATCAACAATTTTGACTGAAAATAAAACTTGTAAAAGGTGTATTTCTTAATTGCTTATAAACCATAAAATTTCAATGTAAAATTCCTAACAAAACATTTCTCAATTGACAATATATATAATGTCGTCGTATTCTAATGAAGGATTTAATATTTATTTTTTTCTAAAAGTTTAAAATCGTAATAAAAAAAAATTCCTTTTAAAATCGTACATGTTTTGCCGTCTATTTTATGCAATTTGTTAACCACAATTTCATGCATGTATAATTACTACTTAAGAAAATTTATAATGTATATATATTTAAAAGAAAATAATAGAAGTATGAGAAATAAGGATAAAGAAAAATTGTTCTAATTAATTTTGAGATTTATTCTAATTTCCTTCCGGATTCCTTTCTCATAAATATGAAATACGATCTTTAATGTTAGACTTTTCTAATATTTCACGTGCTTCCTGTGCAACTTACTCGATTTTTCCAAGAAGAGAAATAACTTATCTGCATATTAATTTCTTTCCTCCGATACTTCATTTTGCACGTCTGCGTCTCGACAAGCCGCTTGTCGTTATCAGCCTCCTGAGCTGATGCTGCGGTTTTCGCGATATCTTTTCTGCTCTCTATGTCTTTTACCATTGCAATCATTCGTTGTACCGAGTTTATTGTTCTAATACACTGGTGGAGTTTAACAAAAATTTTAACATGGATCAACTCCTTACCCTTGAACAATGTTGCGAGCGACTCGTCCCTGTTGACGTAAGTTACATTTTTATTTTCTTGTTTTTCCTAACTTAGTGATTTATCTTGAGTACAATGAAACTAAGCTTCTACTACATATTTATTATTTTATATACTCTCCAGATCATCCTCCGTGTTTTCATTTATCTCCAAACCCTAACTTATGATCGACATCCTCCGCAACGGGGTGTTTTCTTGTGTGACCAGGTTGACCAACTTATTCGTTCGTGCCTTCCTCCCGGTCAGCAATATGAATTGTCCGGGTCAGTCATTTGAACGCGGTTATTTTTCAATGCTCAAACACTACAACCGGGGGCTACATTTTTAACGAATAGTAAGTTTCAAAAAAAATAAAAATAAAAATAACATAGCTAGAAAGACAAAAGTAAAAATTTTAACTCTTTTTTTTTTATGTGTTTTTCAGGGCCTCGATTTCCCGTCTCGCTGTATTAGACGGAATAGATTAGTTAAGATCCTTTATACATATTTTCTACTTTCTTTGTAGAAAAAATAAAAATCTATAAGGTTGAAAGAAAATAAGTTTCAGAAAAAATTCTTTTTGCATCCAATACGGACACTCTTTGTTTTTCCTTAACTTTTCTTTAAGGTTTTTAGGATGTGATAACTATTAAAATAATTAAACGGCAAGTAATTATTGACTTAAAGGTATCAAAAAGGTTCACTCTTAAGATTCATAGTTTGTTAAAAAAAATTTCCCAATTAAAGTTTTACGTCGCCCGAAAACCAAAAACAGGTGATTCTTATCATTCTCTAACTTTTTAACTCCAAGCCCTAGAATATAATGATTATCAAATAATTATAGGAGAATTAATTACGAGTTAACAAGCATTCAGAAATTCAATCATATCATTCATGGTTTACCTAAAAAAAAATTGGTTGAGTTAAAATTTTCCACTGCTTAAAATCTGGAAGCAGCCGCTCATTATTTTTCTTAACTTTTCAATTCGACGTCTTAGAATATAATAACTATAAGATCATTATAAGGTAATTAATTATTAACTAAAAAAGTGTTCCAAAGCTTAACCGTAATATTTATAGTTTAATATATTAAAAATTTTTAATCACAACATTTATAGTTTATTTAAAAAAAAAATCATCCGAATTAAAGTTTTAAGCTGCCCATAACTCAAAAGCAGGGTGCCTATTATTTTCCTAGCCTTTTTCTTTTTTTCGAAATTCTACAATATACTAATTATAAGGTAATTGCTATACTAATTACTACTAATTAATTATCGATCAAAAAGCATCTAAAAGTTTAATCATGTCATTTATACTTTGCCTGAAAGAAAATTATTTATGTTGAAATTCTATGCTGCTTAAAATTCAAAACAGGCGCCTATTATTTTTCTTAATTTTTTTTTGACTCAAGATTCTAGAATACAATAATTATAATATGATTTTAAGCCAATTAATTTTAATTAAAAATATTTAAAAGTTTAATTATGTTATTTATGATTTAGTTGAAGAGGAAAAATTATTATTCATGTTAATATTCAATGCCGCTTAAAATCTGAAAGTAGACGCTTATTATTTTTCTCAACTTTTTAACTTAAAGCTCTGTGGTACAACAGCTGTAATATAGTTATAGAATAATCAATTTTTGACCCAAAATCATTAAAAATTTTAATCATAATATTTATAGTTTATTTTTAAAAAAATTCATTTGAATTAGATTTTTACGCTGTCAGAAAAAGTAGGCGCTTATTATTTCCCCCAACTTTTTCCTTCCAAAATTCTAAAATACAACAATTATAAAATAATTATAAGACAGTTACTGTTACTAAAAAGCATCTTAAGTTTTATCATGTAATTTATAATTCATCTGAAAAAAAAAAAATTATTTATTCTAAAATTCTACGCTGCTCAAAACCTGAAGTAGACACTTATTATTTTTCCGAACTTTCCAATTTAAAATTTTATGGTACTATAGTTGTAATATAATTATAGAGTTATTAATTTTGGACCAAAAATCATTTAAAATTTTCCTCATATTATTTATAGTTTATATAAAAAAAATTCATTTGCATTAGATTCCCACGCTATCGAAATTCAAAAGTAGGCATTCATTATTTTCCTTAACTTTTTAACCCGAATTCTTACAATATAATAATTATAATATTATTATCAAACAATTAATTCTAAACTAAAAAGCATTCAAAATTTTAATCCTATCATGTATATTTTGTTTGGAAACTTATTTATTCTACAATTTTATTCCACTTAAAATCTAAAAGCAGTTACCTATTATATTCTTAACATTTTTCAAAATCCTAGAATGCAATAATTGTGATATTATCATGAGGCAATTAATTTTAACTAAAAAGCATCTGACGGTTTTATCATAACAGTTGTGGTTTATTTTAAAAAAAAAATGCACTTATTTTAATTTCCTAAACCATACAATGCTTGCGCCAGTACTCATGTACACCGGAGGTGAACTACTTATAGGAGTGCTACTTATCGGGTGGTGTTATTGATCGTTGGATCTTAATGTACATCTAAGTATTCCTTTTCTTTCTTCCGTCGGTTGAGAAATTTCTTTACTATTTTATTAATCCCCCCTTTTTCTTTAAAAACCGCAAGTTTTATTTATTTATTTGCTTCAATGTAATTTAAAATAATAACTAATTTTTTTTTTTCATTAATGAAATATATAAAATAATAGCAAAACCGAAGAAGGAAAAATTGCAAAAGACACGAAATGACGTAAAAATAAATTTTCTTTTTTCGTATTCTGTATTATAATTTTTACTCCCGTCATTACTATCGAGAAAAAAAAATTTTCCTCTTTCTTTTTTCTTTTATATACATAGATTCAAATGCATATGAAAAAAAAAGGTAACCGGAGGAAACATACAATTTTCATTAAGGGCTTTACTTATTATTATTGTTCGAGTACATATAATTTAGTTTCAATCTCCATCGAGTGATCCTCTTATCTACTATAAGCATATCCTATTACCAAATTCCGAAGTCAAAAAAATGACTTCATTCAGCCTCCAACTCTCGTTGTTGCGACACTAACTTATATCCTCCATTAGTTAACTAATTTCAGAAAAAAAATTATTCTCATAGTTGCATCCAGGTGTGATAGTGTTAGTGATAACTGTGTTTCTGTATCCATGTAGTTTCAAGTGTAAACCGCAGTGTAAAAACTTTAAATCTGTATTTTACACAGGCGCAATAGCTGTATTCCATACAAGGTAACAATTATTCGTTTTCCTTACTTTTAGAACTTTTAATAAAATCACAATTTCCTCAAATAACAAAAATTTCCTCACTTTAACTACCCTTTCCTGCAAAAAAAGGAAAAGAAAGAGAGAGAGAGAAAAAAAAATTCTATTTAAAATACCTCCTTTTTTTCATCAAACATTAATTTTGCAAGCTGAAAGAAAATTTTTTTTTTTTTTTTAAATATTCTCTTTTCCCTCGTTTTCCGAAGAAATCTTCTAAATTTAAAATATCTTTAATTAACTTTTTTTTATCACTAATAATTCAAAGTATCCTCTTTTTTTTTTATTTCCCGAAATTAGAACTCTAATATTTTCAACTAACTAATCTCCCAAAACTTAAAATAAAACAAAAAAAAGATTACAATTTAATATGTCCATAATTAACATTTTCCCCTCCCCCTTTTTTCTTTGTTTTGTTTTTTTTTTTTTTTTTTTTTTATGAGGAACCAACGGAGAAAGAGAAGAAAAAAAAAATTTGCATTTTTTTCTCTCTCTTTTTTTTTAAATATATTTATCATGCGGGCCTTCATGGGTATGCGGTTTTTCAACCACCGCGTGCTTCATTTTCCGCGGGATGCAAGTATTTTATGTTTTTTTCCCTTTTTTTTTTCTTCTTGTATACCAAATTGGTCCCCTAATATGCCTCCTTTTTCCAGATCAATCGACGGCTCGTAACCATCCTGGGGATTCTATGTCAAGGTCATTTCCCACCATTGCTGGCCTTGGAGCTGATGGATGAAATTGAGCAAATTTCTGGTCTACCTCTTCCTGCCATCTTTTCTGACCTATTCAGTCACCTCGAACGTATTAACGAAATACGGATCGCTCAATATACCCGTGCCCGGATTTCGACCGAAGAATGCAATAGGCCGTACCATTACGAAGGTGATCTAGCCCCCATCCAGGATCTATTATATCGAATCCAGGATCTGCTGGATAGGACGGATTAGAATAAAATTCTAGGGCCAGCGTCGAGTTACCCCCAGATTTTAAAATTTTTAATATTTTAAATTATTTTCCTTCATATACCAGTGAAAATAATTCCTTAAATATTAATAAATTCATTTTAAAGGGCTTGTTTTTTTTTTCTTATTTACCTCCTGTACACATTTTTTTGTTATTATATTTTTCGAAGTTATTAATCAATAAAACTTTATAATTACATTCTATAGATATTGATTTTTTTGTTTTTTATTTAGGAATGAGCAGAATTTTTAAGTAGAGAAATTAAATTTTTTTCTGCTTTCCGCGCCAACAATGGCCATTCTACTTTATACATATAGATATATTCCGTGAGTATATACCTAACAGTGAGAGAAAAAAAAGTTTAACTACGTTAAATTTTGCTGGCGTATGTATCACTACTAGTTTTATTGAATAATTAAAATTTATAATTTAACATTATTTGTTATTATTAAATAATATCTAATATTATTAGTATTATTAATCACATTTGTTACCTGCTATTTAATCGTAATAATAATTGATCAATAAGTGAATTCTAAGTATGACACAGGGTTTTTAAACGCTTTTTATTTCCAATATATATCATTCATCCTCTTTTATTTTGTATACTTGAATCGGTTTTCGCACAATACCTGTCACATTTTTAAATCAATTCATTCTACCAATTACACAATTTAAATTACTATTTTTAGACGATGTTTGAATAGTATTTTGCTTGTCGAATATTCTATGACTATTTGTTAATAATAGCTAAATAATAATTAGATAATAAGAACAATAAATAAAAAAATCCAATCAAAGTTTAAGTAATTGCTTCATATATTTTTTTTCATTCTGTCTAAAAAAAAATTCCATTTTTCAAAATGACGTCCATTTAACTAAAAGACTCTAATTTTAATTTATGAACTGAGAGAGGGAAAAAAAAACCTGCAATCATTACTGAGATTATGATCAAATAGTATCATTAAAATAAATTTTTCAATAAGGAACAATAAGTTATTCCTGTTAATATCTAATGAAGAATTCTATTTTGGAACTATTCTTAGTACTTTCGAAAATCGACCGTTTTTTTTTTTCAAAAAAAAACCTCTTTTTTTTGTATACTTTTCGTTGCACCTTTCGAATAATGAACACGGAGAAAAAGAAAGAAAAAAAAATCTGGTAACATCTGTTGTTTTTAAAATAAAAAAAACCACCATTTCGCCGAGGTTTTGATTTGGATTGTAAAATTCTCTTCGGAGAGTAATTTTTATTTGACAACCACAAATATTAACTAACCTTGAGCTCCGTTTTTTTTTTGTGAATAATTGATATTTAATTAAACAACAGTTGAATCACGCCAAAACAAAAACATACATAACACATTTGTTTTTCTTGAAGCCTGAAGTAAGCCATATAGTGAATTCAACGAAATTAGTGCAGAATTGGAGGACGATAGAGACAACAAGGTATCAAAAAGGATGAGCTTAAAACCCCTATGCGTGTATATATATTGAAAAAAAAATCCAAAATTAATTTTTATTGTATTTCATTTATGCATCCTTTGATAATAATTTTGTGAGTTTTCTTTCTTTTTTTTTTTTCGACAATACCGACAATAAAGGAAATTAATCTTTAATTTCCTGTGAATACGTTAATCTCATTTTTTTTTATACTCCGTCTAAACCCTGTTTAAAAAAAAATCTCATAGAATCCAATAGATTCCTATAAAATCTCCCATAGAGATTTTATAAGAATGAATGAGTTCTATGAGAAATGCTATAGTTAAGTATAGCGCCTTATACATACAGCTATAAAAATCTATCGGATTTTCTGAGCAGGGAATAGACAATGTTGGGATCTTGAATATGCACCATACTAAAAATACTCAACCTTTCTCGAAAATATAAATTCAACGCCTGTATAGCTATATGTCCGATCAAGTCGCCGGTAACTGCTTGGTAAAACCTACCAGTATTTGAATAGATAAAAATTATAATAACCCAATAATGATTCGAAATATTGAGACAAATCGCTTTTCGTCTTCGCGATTGTTACCAGCAGCCGCCAGAATTCGCGGGTTGAACCCTGGCTTAGGCTGGCCTCTAACAAATTTTATTTTACTTGGACAGAGCAGTGGGCTAGGGTTCTTGCAAAGCAAAGACCCGCACTTATTCAAACTCGGCAACGCATGTTAAAACTTATCAACTTACCTCACGGCTTCTAAAATTATAGGATATTCTTATTGATGGTCAAATTACTATTTGTAACTTAATTAATATTTATTTTATCAGACTATTCGATAAGCTTACCAGTAAAATAGGAAATAAATAGGATGAACAGATAATAGATACAGTGAATGATTAACAAGTGCAATGATTGTTTATTGCCAATTATAATAATAAAAATTACTTACAAGAAAGTGCAAGCGCTGGTTATAATGTAGACAGATGCGTGGCACAGTATAATTTTATATTGCGAGTATATCGCCGGTAACGTACAGTAACGTACAGTAATATTTAATTGAACTAACTTTGTTTATAATAATCAGTAAACTTGGACAGTAAAGTATATCGCAAGAGAATTGCCAGTAATACAGCTATAACGCAAGTTAATTTCCCGATTTACAAAGTAGTTATCCGTATTAACAAAGTCGCAAATAAATTGCTAGTATATGACAGTAAAACTAAATTATACGTCTTAATGCTAATTGATCCAGGATCGAAGTGATTGACTGATAATTTTGGGCGTAGGGCTAGCCTCGGGACCGTCCCAACTTCATCCTTACGGACATGCGTCGACGTGATAATTAGTCATGTGACCACTGCACTATGACTTGGGTAGTTTCAGACGGCAACGAGACGGGGAAAAATGGGAACCGCAAGGCTGAGGAAGAAGATGACAATTCACATTGTCTCAATATATATTAATGATTTTTTTCAGAAATTAGTAATTAGCCAGAAAATATTACTAATTTTCCGTAAAAATAAGTAATTAGTCAGAAATTATTACTAATTTTTCATCAAATTAAAAAATTAGCAAACAAATTTTACTAATTTTTCATAAAATTAAATAATTAGTAGAAAAAAATTACTAATTTTCATTTCAAATTAGTAATTAGAGAGATGTGTGTGTGCGTGTGAGGGAGGGTATAAACCTCTTATACCCTTTTAATGAATGGACCGATCCTGGTAAGGATTAATGATTTGGAACGGTTCAAAACAATTTCAAATGATTTAAAAAAATTTGAATCGACTAATATCTTTGGATATAGACTTAACATGGAGCAAATTATTTTTCTTAATCAAGGGATCTGGATGGTTCTTGCGGCATTCAAATGAGTTCTTCTGAACAGAGGTTTCTAGCAAATTTTCAGTCTTCATCAGATAATCCGTTCGAGAGATATCGTTGATGAAAGAATAAAAAAAAATGTTAATTTTTTTCGTTTTTCTTAGATTTTTCGGAAACTATCGAATAGATCTATTTCAAAATCTAATCAGGTCTAATGCTCTATAAGCTGCATCAAATGCTGCCTTAACCAGCAAACCCAGATTAATCGTTCAAGAGAATTCAATATTGAAATAATTTCAACAAAGTTTTTTTTTCTAATAATCCCTAAAATTATAAACTGAATTATTTGAGATACTTTTTAGCGCTGAAGGTTGAAAACCCTCTTCAATAGCTGCGATCTAATCCTCCAGAACCGTTGATAAGTTCGAATCATATCGGCAATGAAAATTTTTTAAAATAACAATGTACTCACTAACATATAAAAGTACTCGACGGTATAGCGTCACGCTCAAAGAGCTCAAACATATATTGACGATATATTGTTTTCGAGCTCAAGGCGCTTTTTCATTTTAGTTTTTCGTCATCAAGACTATGAAAATCTGAAAAGTAGCTTTAGCTACAAAAATACTCAAAGTGGAATTTGAAAAAAAAAATTTTTTTCATAGTCTTAATGACGAAAAACTAAAATGAAAAAGCTCCTTGAGCTCGAAAACAATATATCGTCAATATATGTTTGAGCTCTTTGAGCGTGACGCAATACTGTCGAGTACACTCAGTCTTTAGAAAAAAAAATAATTTAAGTAGAGAATATGAAGTTTTGGGAAACGAAAATGAAAGTTAAAAAATTGTAATTTTTCAAATCTTTCAATCAATTTTTTTAATCATGTTAGATAAGAAATAACTGTAGAATATAATATTTACAATCAGAAATTAAAGATATACTTTCACTGTAAAAACACTCAATCTTTAGAAAAAAAATCTGTCTATCGGTTGACCCTGCGGGACAGCCCTAAAACTTCCCGCTTTTTTCGAGCTCTTTGAGCTCGAAAGCCTTGTCATGAATGCATTTTCGAGCTCGAAAATACTTTTGTATACCTTTCTTTTCGAAAAAAATAGTTTATTACCATTTTTTCTCCAACGTTATCTCTCAAACGAATAAATAATAATTGAGACGGTTGAGGTTGCAATCGACGCGTTTTATCAAGTTCTAAAGCTGATCAAATTTTGAATTCGATTTATCGAGTCGATTTTGCGATATTTCAAAAAAACTAAAAAAAATATTTTTTTTTAATTCTTTCGACAACGGTTTCTCTTGAACGAATGAACCGATTTTGATGGTTGAGGTGGCATTCGACGCGGGTTATAAAGCTCTAGAGCCCAGTCGATTTTGGGATTAATCCATCGAGCACATTAAAAGTTATCTGAAAAAAACATTGATGAAAAAATTTTATTTTTGGAATATCTCTGAACGAGCTCTACCGATCAAGCTTAATTTTCTCACACCTTCAAGATATTGACAAGCCGCGTCGAATGACACCTTAAAGTTCAAAATCGGTTCATCTGTTCAAAAGATACAGGTATTTACATACATACATACTTATGTACGTACATACATACATACATACACTCGGACATCATCGTGAAATTAGTCAGAATAGCTTCCTAGGACCTCAAAACATCGACATCTGATGAAAATTCGATTTTCGTAAATCGGACCGAAACCAATAACTTCCCGAATTTTTGAAAATTTACAATTTTCTTAGCGGGAAGTTAAAAATAATTTAAGTAGAAAATATGAAGTTTTGGGAAACAAAAAAATTATTGTTAATTTTTAGTAATTATTAAATATCTGTTTATTTAACTAATGAATAAAAATACTTTTACAGTACTTTTTTTTCATTCATTTCTCTTTTCCAACAAAAATTATTGGTATGTTGTTTCTAGTTTTCAATCATATTTCATAAATATTACTACTATTTGCAGAAACTCAGTAATATTTTTTGTCTAATTAATAATTTTTGTGACATAATTAGTAATATTTTCCAGTAAATTATTACTTTTTCAACAAATTAATTATATTTTTTACCAATCATTAATTTTCCAAAAAATTTTGCAATATTTTCTGGCTAATTACTAATTTAAAATAAAAATTAGTGAAATTTATTGGCTAAATGTTAATTTTTGTGTAAAATTAGTAATATTTTCAGTTCAATTATTAATTTATGAAAAGAATTAGTAATATTTTTTTGCCAATTACTAATTTATGAAAAAATTAGTAATTTTTTTCTAATTATTTTATTTTTATGAAAAATTAGTATTCATTTCTGGCTAATTACTTATGTTTATGAGAAATTAGTAAATTACTCTGGCTAATTATTAATCTTCGAAAAAATTAGCAATGTTTTTTTGCTAATTACGTATGTTCGAAAAAATTAGTCATTTTTTTTCTAATTTTTCAATTTTATGAAAAATTAGTGATAATTTTTGGCTAATTACTTATTTTTGAATAAAATTAGCAATTTTTTTGCTAATTTCTAATTTTGCGAAAAAATTAATAATATCATCGATATCGTTCACAAAAATATCGATACTGCCGATCACCGATACACCCTATGGACATCCCCTTGTTTACTTTTTCTTTTCCCTCCCAAATCCCCATGAAAATGCGACTCTATCATTAAAATAACTCTGTACTAACTTGTAAACATTTTTGGGGCATTCCCGTTTCTCTAAACCCTCGAGTACTTGTGGCCATTGCACATTGTCAAAGGCGCCAGAAATATCGAAGAGAAGTCCGATTGCCAGATTCTCTGTTGTCGAATCTAGCAAGCAATGCATCTCAGCGATTGCATCTTCAGTCGACTTTTTGACCATGAAGCCAAATTGTTGACTGGAAATCTTGACCCCAGCTAAGGCTGTGGTGTTGAGTCTTGACTTTAGCACTCTTTCAAATACCTTCCCGATTACCGAAAGTAAACATATTGGCCTATAAGATTTTGGGTCACACGCATCTTTGTCGCTGCTCTTAAGGAGCATAATAATCCTACCCTCTTTTCATGCGGTTGGGAAAGATCCTAACTCTTGGCATCTATTGTATAACTCTAAGAATTCCCTTGATAAAATAACTACTGCTCTTTTAATTACCTCGTTTTCTACTAAGTCTGGCGTCCACGGTGTCTGGTGGCGTCTTTGAATTCTCCCGAGTTATTTTCTGCTTCTCTGTTTTTTCCTCTGGTTTGTCGTCTACAATGTCTGTGTTGAGAAAGCAGCTAGCTGTGCCCTTAAAGCTTTCTGTGGATCGTCCGTCACGCCGGAGTGTGGTGAGCACTCTGTTAACTCGGTGTTTGTCTGCCTGGAGCTTGTAAACGATGCTCCAGTGCTCCTTGTTACCGTTTGACGTGACAAACTCTCGCCAGCTGTTTTCTCTCTGTCGTTTAACCTGTTTGATTATATTTCGCAAAGTCTAAGTACGTCTTTTTAAGTTCAATCCTTTTCCCTTCATCCGCCTCTCTCTGAAATCCCCTTCTAGCTTTGTAGACTACTCTTTTTTCATTGGTTCATTCTCTGGTCCACCATGGATATGATTTTACGTGTGCCTTCTTCCGTGGGATAGCAAATTCACATGTCTCTATAATGGTTTTAGTAAGTGCATCGGTATACTTTTCCACGTTCTCGACCGTTTCCAGTATTAGGTCTTCAAGATTCACTTTTGCGAGTTCTGGTAGTTTTTCTCCGAACTTCTCCCAGTCAGCCAACGCTAGGTTGAACCGCTTAGGATCTGCTCCATCGAGGCCCTCCCGATCTCTTGGAATTCCAAGGCTGATATCGATCGCATAGTGGTCAGTACTTTGCACCCACTCGCGTTTGATGGAACAGTTCCGTACGTACCGTGCGAGTTTTGGGGTGGCTAAGGTGACATCTATGTATGATTCCCCTGATACCCAAGAATAAGTTGGGTTCTCCCTCTTTATATTTAAAATCTTTAACCCATAGTCATCTATAAAGTCCTCCAATTTTTCTCCCTTCTCGTTTGTTTCTGGGCCCCATCTAATACATCTAGCGTTCGCGTCCATCCCAAATAAAATCCAATTTCCCCTTAGTGCTTGAGCTACCTTTTATAATTGCGTGATGTAAATTTCTATTTCATCTCTACACTGGAAGTATGACGATACCACATAGAGAGAAATGCCTGGACCCACAATTTGAGCGCATACGCAGTGCGCGGTGCTTAGTTGTAAAATATGTGTTATTTTGTACTTTGGATTTGTTAAGCAAATGGCCGCAAATGGCCTCTCCTCAGTTGTAGCAGCAATTTGTACATTGCTGCCAAATTCAGGTATATTAAAACATTCGTTACTCGCAACTGCGTATGGCTCTTGCAGAAGGCGGAAATCAAAACGTTCCTCCTCCCAAAAAGCACCTGTCTCCAGTGTTCCCGCCTTATCGTTTCGCAAGTTCACCTGCAAGACTCGAAGACCATCCGCGTTAAAACCTCTTCTTCTTCCTTCTCTTTCTGTCGTTGTCGGAATTTGGGGGGATGGGATTTCGTTTTGCGTACTGAGCCCTTCTACTGTTTCTCCTCCTGTAGCGAGCCCACCGTGAGCAAAGTTACTCGACCCAGGGCACGTGGGTCGGCTTGTGCCCCGCGAACAATGTACCGTTTACTACTGAATCTTTTTTAAGTGTTACTTCCTGTTCTGCGTTTACTAGTTTAATTGGTCACGTGATTTTACCCGGGCGCGTCCGCGTTTCCCGACTCTCGTGCCGACGATCAACGGGGGTACCAGGGGGCTTAGTGATCAAATTTGCAACAACACGGTTTGCCACTCTGGCACTCCTTCGAACGAGCGTGGCGTTGGTCGTCGTCGATGATGATGATGATGATGATGATGATGATGGGGTTGTCGTGGAGCCTTCAGTTATATAAATGTCATGGCCCGCCTCCCCTTTGAGGACCGATCCCGCACAATCCGAACGCCGGTCCATTGGTGCGGATAATTTTTCAGGAGAGAGAATTGCCATGTTTTGTTTTTGCTATTTGAGTCGCTAAACTCTTGGTTGTGCCTGTATGAAAGAAAGTTTTGATTAGTGTTGCAGCTACCTGTGAAAGAGAAAAAGTGGGATTAGTGATTTGTCTGGGAGCTGATACTTGACCACGTTTAGCATGACAATTTTTATACGTATTGCTTTCGCAATTTTATGATAATCCAAAATTTTTGCAGGGCCTGGGCCTATTGGTGGTAGTATCAGTCTACTGTCGACATATAATAGCTTTTGACTATCATTGCATTAAAAAAAAATCGATTGAAGTGAAAAAAATTGCCTCATGTTGCAGGACATGAAGCTAGTTAATCACTTATATATTCAAAATTGGTTAAAGTGAAGAGCCCGCTTCCCCGAAGGGAGCATGCCTTATCACTTTTATATATATTCAACAAATCATTCGTTTTCCATTGATTTTTGAGTGATTGGCATCAGTTTTTGGATTGGCAGCGTTGGGCTACCCGCCTGAGCCGATATGCGTTCTGCCCTGCCCCACTAGAGACATACTTGCATATCAGCTGCTACATTCTACAACATTACTTCCTGCTCGTAGTTTCCGTAACAAAGGTCCACAGCGTCTTCCAAGTACGAAACATAACATGTCCATTTTTGGATTGGGATGGCCTATTAAAAGCCTCCGAAGTAAACATGCGCCGCTTCTGCTAAGCCACTTCCACCAGAATTATTTGCGTGGGAGTAATGAAGTCGAATGCCTTACCTTACCCTCGCCTCTCCTTTCAACTTAAGGTTGTTCTTTCTAAGGAAAAGACTTGGGACGGCTGAGAAGTACCCGCTCAAGCTTGTGTAACCCTGATGGGTCCACAAGATTGTGGTATTATACGAGGTTTTTAGGCCTCTTTACATTCAATTGAATACTAACTCAGGTCTGTGTAACTTGCTTGAGTCCACAGAATCGTAGTATTCTTTTGGAGTCTTTTGCTCCGCTATCGCAAGTGTAGTCACTCCGGCTTGTAACTCTTTGGTCCACAAGATCGGACCAGACTTTGACTTTGATAACCAGTCGAAGTTTTCTTTTTGAGAAACATTTATAATTTCAAAGCACCAAAATTAATTATTATTATTATTCACATGTACGCATGCGCCCGCACACACACACTTCAGTGCATTACTTCTATAGCCCCGTGGTCTAATTGGGGAGAGTTATTTTGGCCTTCTTTAAGAGTTTTAAACTCTTATTATTGTTTCAAGATTTAGCATGAACTCTCAATCTCAAGAACCCCGACTTGTACTCGGCCATTGAAACCTATATCAGCAAGTTTCCTGTCTCTCACGTTCATTCCTTGCGGGTATTACTTGCGGACGTTTGGGTCATCGCATTCCTAGGTAGTCAGAACCGAAGTCCCTGACCTCGAGGTTAACACCTTCAACCAGGTTTTGATGTTTGAGTTTCTCAGACTTTTCCATGCGAGCACAGCTCTCAGCCCGTTTGGCCCTACGGTCCACAGGCTTTCGGGGTGCTCTAGGGTATGAAATTATTTGTTCTGCTTTTTGTCTCTGTTGACAGATCTCAGTCGTCTATTCAAGAAATGTTAATCGATAGCCATAGGCCGTTAACTCAGGGTAAACGTCTTGACGCCTTTGTTTATTTCTTCCCTTCTGGCATTCTTAGTTAAATTTATTTGGCACCGAAATGTGCGCATACGTGCACGCACACACACATATACATTTGTTAGGTATTTTATACCTTTGTATTCTGAACCCTTGGATACTTGAGTGGGCTCCTAGAGACTATTACTCTTTGCCTTCCTTTTTAAACAATAAAGTCCCTCAGGGACGGCATTGGCATCATTGGTTTCCGTTTCAGTACTTATGGTAGCACCGCGAAAAAGTCGATGCATACTTGCCTGGCCCATTTTAGGGCACTTTTGGGCCAATCCACCATATATATAGGTACATTAGGGTGGTCCTTATTTAGGGTATAATCGAATTTCTTTTTGGGATAGTTCTAAATCGGTTCCAAATATATCAAACAAAATTCGTGCCAAATTGCAACTATTAATTTTAAAATTAACCTGACCCCCACGACAGCCAAAGTTTTGAATAGAAATAACATAGGAAAAGTTTGGAACGGGGTAAAATTTAAATAGATTTTAATAATTAAATTTAAATTTGAATAAATTTCCCGCTGTTGCTTAATGACCTAAAAATGATAAACCCCGTGATCTAGTTGATTGAATTGTCACCGGGAGCGCCAGTTTTGGGGGCTCGTCCTCATGACCCAATTAGAATTTAACGGGGAGGGGTCAATGTACGATTAAAGCCGAAGGGTCACGAGATGAAAAGTGAGTGACAAGAGTGAAGACACATACAGTCGGACGGACCGGCATTCAAGTTGGACGGAAGATCGCGCTCTATAAAACAGGTAAATATCCAGGCTCTGGAGAGGTTAGAGTGAAACCTTCCAGCAGTTATAGATTGGGAAATTGAATTGAGTTTCGTATCCGGCAGATAGCCGATACACTGAATTACATATATTTATTCGTACTGAATTGTCCACAGATTAATTGAGAATAATTGGGAGAGAACTGGGAGAAATTACCGAAAAAAGAACGGGAATCGGCAGAGACGACCGGAAATAAAAGGAGAAGAAGCCACGACGTTTGAAACGAAGGAGAAAAGTTGAGGTAAATAAATTGTCGGCAAATAGCCACAATTTATCAAATTCAGAAATATTAATCAAGTTAATTCGTAAACAGTCGCCATTTCCGGTTCGAATTCCTTATAAATTAACACGCGGTCCGTCTGATAAAATTTCTCGGCCGAAAGCCAGAAATTATAAAATTATTATTAAAAAATTGTTAGTTGAAAATTCAGATTAGTTAGAAACTAAAAGTACGGCGAAAGAGTAATAAAACGTTAAAATTATAAACAAGTAAATTTAGTAGCAAAGTTGAAGTCAGTTTTTGTTGTATAAATTGTTTATTGACGAGGAGACGTGTGATACACGTAATAGAGAGAGAGTGTCAGTCGGTGGCGTCAGTTTTCCAGTATCAGTAACTTCTTTATTCAAAAACTCGATACTTGAAAAACTGAAAATATAAAATGTTGTCGTGGAAAATTTTGAGTATGAACTTATAAAGTAAATGAAAATTGTCGTGTTGGAAAAGTATCGTATTAAATTTTGTAGAGTTAGAGAAAATTATGAAGCAAAATTTACAAATAAATTCAGTCCGGGAGACAAAGAATTAAATAATTTTGAGATTAATTAAAAGTGTGTGTGAAGTCATCGGTAAAATAATAAATTGTAAACGTGTGTGTGTGAGTGTGTTGCGTAAATATCAAATGTTCGCGCCAGAACACTTGATAACTCTACGCTCTACTATACCAGAGGTGCTGCTATCGACGCGACCTCTGATACTCGGAATCTCAACTCGATAGCCAGCTACGCGGCAACTGCCATTATTTTACAACACTTGTTATTAAACACCACGTGCTACCAGCATTTATTAAAATTTAATTACATCGTGCAAATTACTCTGCGTCATCAATTATATCATTCTGACCATAACTCGCTGATTCATCAGGTATTTTTTATCATCTATATTTTTCAATTACATCCTTAATTTCATACATAAACTCTGTGATCATTTTTGTGTTGACCGCGTGTTAAACTAACCTGCCGGCTATATCTATATACATACTCGCCATCACGTGACTTTGCAGCCACAAGTAATTTATATCAAATTTACAATTTACTTTCTAATGCAGTCTCCTTTATTACTCATTGCTTAATTATTTACTAGCACTCGATGCCAACTGGTGTCATCATTCAGTCATCCAGTCATACTTAATCTCTAAAATAAATATCAAATTTTATTTGTGACTGCAAAGAATGATATACGTTCAGACTCGGCTCTCAACGCATCTAACATCCTTACTCGGTTCTTACTCGTACTCTACATGTCGCGTAATAAAATTACTTGTGACTTAAAAATTATACTCGAAATATTTGTGATATTTGTGAATTATTAATTGTATTCATTACTGCGCTCTATATAACTATATTAATTCACGTGTACGGTGCCGTGTAAAATTATAGTAAAATTGTATTCTATTAAACTCGATAAACTCAATCTTCACATCAACTGCGCTCTATATATACGTATATAATATTTCATGTGTACGGTGCCGTGTAATTTATACAAACTCTGTTCATAAAATTCATACTCACTAATTAAATGTGCTCTATTATAAAAAAGGTTTATACTCGATCAATTGAAAACTCTAATGCAATCAAAACACATGCTTAAATGTGCATTATAAAATATACTCGTGCTCAACTCATGTAATCCACGCTATTATCTGTGATTTATTTTTATTAAATATGGACAATACATCAAATCAGTGATTTATTATTTCTTTCACCATCCCGATCCAGCCAAATAAATATTTAGTGTAGTTTTTTAAGTTAATATTTTACAGTGTAAGGAAAAATTAAATTTCCTGTGGAAATGTTTTAAAGTAATAGATCCAGGGGATCTCGCAAGTTGCCAATTTATTTTAAATAAAATTTGATCCAGGGGTTCAGGCCGGTGGCCATTTATTATAAAGTCCAGGGGACTATTTTAATTTGATCCAGGGGATCAGGCCGGTGGCCGATTCGTTATAAAAGTACAAGGGACTCGTTAGTTAAAATAGTAAAGGATCCAGGGGATCAGGCCGGTGGCCAATTCGTCATAAAAGTCCAGGGGACTCGTCGTCGTTTAATTAAAAGATCCAGGGAATCTGGCCGGTGGCCAATTTAATGTAAAAGTCCAGGGGACTCGTTGGTATAATTAATAAAAGTCCGGTGGACAAAATTTTAGTTATTAGTTGTAAGAGTAAGAAGTCAGGTGGACGGTTTTGTTAAAAATAATTATAAGGAATAAAAGCCCGGTGGGCATAGTTGTCGTTTGTTGAATAAAAGTAAAATTTTATATTGAAAAATTTGTGTTCTAAATAAATTTAATCCCTCAATTTCCTCACTCTTATATTTTTCAACGACCCTGATTTCATATTATAACATCTCCGGTTCTGGAAGGCCGAGTCTTAGCTTCCAGTGGCGCCCTTATTAAGACCGATTAATAAAAGGGTCAAACTTGGCAAGGTTGGGATATACCCTGTTATAAGTTCTGTTATCCCTTTGGAATTTTTCTAGTCATGAACTAATGAACAGATTATATCGACACATGAATATCTTTGTGGCAAATTTAACGCTCTACAAGAAAAATTTCTTGTTATTTTTTGCTAACTTTACTGTTTCAAAAGTTCAAAAGAACATACCCTAAATAAGGACCACCCTAAGGTAGATAGACAGTTTAATGAGACTATAATAGATATATTACATGCATACATGTTCTATATACGAGTAAAATATATTTTATTAATATATTTTTTTTATATCTAACATGTAATCGATGTATAATTTCAATATATATTTTAAATATAAATTTGGAATTGTTACGTCCAGCACAGACGCTGAACTTTGTATTTTTTTTTTCATTTTATTCAATTTTATTTTATTATAAAAATTGAGTAGATGACCAAATTTTACTTTCAAATGAGTTTAGACTGATAAGACATAATGTAATTTTGAGTATGCTTTAAAGTAAGCCGAAGTTGTTTGTTTGACATTTATTGAAATGTTAGAGCAAACACCTAAATGAAATTTAAATGACCCTTCCGGTCACCATAGAAAAAAGGCCCAAATGCCATCTGGAAATACTTTTTAGAAAGCAACTAAAGGATTATTAACAGAAACGTGCGTGAAATATTCATAAGAAAATAAGTGAATTTTAGAATAAATTTTAACAGTGACTCATTTCAAAATAAATAAAATAATGGCTTAACCATATAAAACTTTTCAATTTAAGTGCACTTTTGTCGGGACATCTTGGTATCTACGTAAACGTAAAACAGATGTCTAAATCGATTTTAATGACGAAATAGTCATGAAGAAAATAAAATTAAAATTTCTAAGCGAAATACTTTTTAAAATATAATTTGAAAAAAAAAAATTCAAATGAATAATTTTCACTTTCAACTAAAAAAATATTCACTAAATGATAAATGTTAATTCCATAAATAGCAACTTAAACCGAACGAATATTCAATAAATTATAGTTTTGCCAAAATAATATTCAATAATAAATTTTTCTTTATATATAAATAATTCTTAAACGAAAAAATGATCTTGTTCATATAAACGAAAAAAGTGAAATAAATGAATAGGCTCAACGCCATTCAGTAATAAAATATATACAAATCAAATGATCATTCTTAACTAAAATGAGTAATTAATAGGCTAATGAATAGGCAATCGGCCACTCTGCAATATGATGTCAGTGATGCCAGAACGTGGGATTTTTCTACCCTTTCCATGCGACTTACGCGAGCAGCACACAATAAAAGCTATCCGTGTCCGTGTGTTCGGGATGGCGAGGCGAGCCGAGCGTAGCCGAATTCGGCTGCCTGAAAGGGGAAAAATGTACTCCCGCCATGCGGCTTACTGGAGCAGAGATATATATGCAACGTGTGTCCGTGTATAACCGCGTCCAAGTCATAGGGGAAAGCCGAGAATAGCCGAAGCGTCTCCCAAAGCGCGCTAAAATAATGGCGGCTTATGAAACGGCTTTATTACGTAGATAATTTTTTTTCTCTCTCTCTTTTTTTATTTTTCAGGTCTTACTATAATTTATCAATTAATTAGGGTTATATGAAATATTAAATTAAGTAATTTAATATTTAAATCTTCAATCCGAGTTTTTATATAACTTCTAAACATAATAAGATCTAACTCTAAATGGCTGTGTAGGTAGCACACATGTCTGGTAGTAACGAGGTCCCGCGTTCGACGCTTGCGGATAATTTTTTTTTTCTTTTTTTTTTTTTTAATAATATGAAAAAAAAAAAAATTAATGATAATAAAAAGCAGTTCAGAGCTATTTTTGTTTTAAATTAAAAAAATTCTGATTATAAAGTATAATTTGTAATAAACAAATTTCAGAGTTTAAGTTTTTTTTTAACTTTAACTAAAGGATAGAAAATAAAAAAATAAAAAACAAATTTGCTTGCTGAATGAAAAAAATCAAATCCTATTAATTGCAGGCAAAAACAATTAAAATGACCTAAAAAAGTTATCAATAACATAAATTCATTCCTAAGTAGCGATCAAAGATTTTGCTTTATCTGTGTAAATTGAACCAAGTTAATTTGATAATTTGAAAATAATTATCGACTTTTCACAAAAAAAGATTTCTTCTTGTAAAGGCAGTTTCCAAAATTGGAAAAAAAAAAAATAAAAACTGCCGAGTACCAGACTCAAACCCAGGTCAAAACGCGTCGTAGACTTGGAACGTAGCACTAGCCTGTTAACCCATGTCATGATTTGGGGGAATAGAGAGTTTACATAAGCAAAAAAAAAAAAAAAAATTGAAAAAAAAAAATAATAATGATAGGCAAAAAAGCAGAGCCCAGAACTCTAGCTTTTTTTGAAATTAAAAATGAAAACAATTTTAAAATAAATAATTCGCAGGATGAAGACTCTACATCTCTACTTTAATTTTTTTTCACGATAAAAAAATTATTTTGATTCAAAAATGAAAAAATTTTCTTTTCAACTCAAAATTATAATTGATAAGAACTACAATTCAAAGCTTCCGATTTTCATAATGAAACAACTCAACGTTGGAAACTCTAATTTTGAAAAATTCTCATAATATGAACGAAACGAAGAGTCTTCAGTTCTTGTTTTTTTTATAATTAAATTATAATAACATTAATTTAAAAGCTATATAAATGAAAAGGAAAAAGAAATTGATTAAGTGTAAACAGAGCCTAGAACTTTAAGTTCTATTTCATTTAAAATAAAAAATATTTTTTCTTAAAAAAATTAATTTAAAAACAGCAGAGTTTAAAGCTCTAGCTTCTGTTTCATTACTATTGGATAATTGACTATTAGATAATTGGAACCTACCTTTTCATCACTAAGTCTTATAGATTAACTAGATGTCATTTATAACAAATACTAGTTTAAATTTCGCAACGGAGACGCGAATTATCCCAGTACTGTATACGGTCACCCACGTGAAAAACAAAAACGAACAAAAATTAAAATGCCGAAGTCCGGAAAAATAAAATATTGACGAATGTCACTTCAATTTAATTTCAAAAATTTTTAAATAAATAATAACGTTATCAAAATTGCGAATAATAAATTATAAAGTGTACCTGGACCAGCTCCTCAGGCTGGGTTAGTGCACGTAGGCGCCAGACCGTTTCTCAAAACGGACAAAATATTTTATCAGGGGGAAAATTTGCGAGGGAAAATCCGAGCGAGTACAGCCAGTAACAAGGCGGATAAGTCGAAAAAAAAGAAATAATCAGAAAGGAAAATAATGAGCACAGTTAAATATATATAAAAATAATAAAATAAATTAAATATAGCAGGAGAAAAGACCCAGGAAAATAAATACAGAGTATTTCCCCGAGAATTGTTGGTTACAACTATTTATAAAAATTATCAAAAATCTTTGATACAATGTTTCACTGATTACAAATTATAATCTTTACTAAACCCCTGGGGGATGAATCTATACAATGCAAAAATTCGAATATAAATCCAATATAGAATATCAATATATCATGATAATAATAATTTACTTAAACAAAATAAACGAAATGTCAATAAAAGAAATTATCGCCACCTCAAACCTTAGGTTACCCCTTTACACCATATAGGGGGAGAAAGATACGGCACACACTCACTCTCAATTTAAATTTTCGTGAAAATTATTACATACATTACTTTGAATAAATAATTATTCCTTTATCCATAATTATCTATAATTAAAATTATAATATAAATTATTTGTCCACTGGGGGTGTCACGGCTGATACGTTCGACTCGTATCCTTACAAGTCGTTAAAAATCTTTTTTTTTTGAAAATTTTAAACTTATTGTATACGAAAAAACAATTTTTTCTCAAGAACTATGGCGACATAGACAGAAAACAGCAGAGACACAGGCGGTAACACAAGAGCGTTTCCGAGTAGACCTTCAGTTTTTTTTATATATATAATAATTAACAGGGTAAAATCAGTAGAATAGATCGCATAAGAGAATATCCGTCCACCTGGTACGTGAGAACTTAAGACTTCTTGCATTTGGACCTTTTTTTTTTTTGACGCCCGACTTACTGACGCCAGTAATCGTATGGGACAAATATACCTCCCAAAGCGTTTACAACGCTTTACAATTAAAAATCATACAGGTCCAAGTAGAAAAGTACTAGTAGAGAACACGTACCAGAGTTTCTCTTATTCTTTAGATTTCATCATTTTACTTAACGTACTTTTAAAATTTATGTATCCGTCCCCATTTAAAAATCTAAGCATAGGAGCGGTAATCTTTCTTTGATTTTCTTCTTAAACCTATAGACCACCCAACTCATGTGCACCTGCATGTGATTCTTGGAAATTAGAGAAAGCCAATGGAAACTACCAAAATTTATGGTTTCCTCGGCGGCAGAGTGGCGCCAGGTCATCGGCCTACTTAATAGTCAAAATCTATTTCCCAGGGATCACACGTGTGCATGGGCCTAGAACTTTCGAGTGGGTCCGAGTCTTTTCGTATGGGAAACAAGTTACCACCACTTTTCATAGGTAAAGACCATATAAAAAGACCATGGACTTTAGCTCATCAGTTCTTTTGGGAATCAAACTCTGAACCATACCGAACTCCGGACACTTGACGGTGTTCGTGGCTAGAGGATTGATATCTCGATTGAGCATTCGGTTAACGGTAGCTGGGCGTACGAACCGGACCTTGATCGACATAAGCACTCGAATAATCGATATATCATTTTCTACTAGTCTCAGGAGAATAATTGGCGTGTTATTAAATTCACCATTCGGTTGACGGTAGCTGGACATACGAGCCGGACTGTTGCGTAAATTTCAAATGTTCGCGCCAGAACACTTGACAACTCTACGCTCTACTATACCAGAGGTGCTGCTATCGACGCGCCCTCTGATACTCGGAATTTCAACTCGATAGCCAGCTACGCGGCAACTGGCATTACTCTACAACACTTGTGATGGAACACCACGTGCTACCAGTTTTTATTGTAATTCAATTACATCGTGTTAATTACTCTACACTATCAAGTACATCATTCTAATTGTAACTCGCTGATACACCATGTATTTGTTATCATCTATATTCTTCAATTATATCCGGTTTTTCATATATAAACTCTGTGCTCATTGCTATGGTGACCGCGTGTTAAACTAACGTGCGGGCTATATTCATTCACATTCTCGCCATCACGTGACTTTGCAGCCACAAATAATTATTGCAATTTACAATTTACCTTATTACTCATTGCCTAATTATTTACTCGTACTCGATGTCAACTGGTATGACTGACGTCATCATTCAGTCATCCAGTCATACTTAATCTCAAAATCAATATCAAATTTTATTTGTGACTGCAAAGTAATCATTATACGTTCAGTCTCGGCTCGCTAAGCATCTATTAAGTTCATACTCGGCTCTTACTCGTTCTCAATGTCGCGTATCAAAATTAATTGTGACGAAAATGTATACTCGAACTATTGATGATATTTGTAAATCATTAATTGTTAATAATTTATTCTTTATTGCGCTCTTTTGTATAAATTAATTCACGTGTATGGTGCCGTGTAAATTTATAAACTCGTATTCATTAAACTCAACAAACTCGATCTTCAACTACGCTCTATATGTATATAATATAATGTTCATGTGTACGGTGCCATGCAATTTATATAAAATTCAATTAAACTCAAATGCAATCGAATAATGTTCAATAAGTGCTCTAATATGAACTCGTGATCGACTCTTGTACTCTACGCTATTATCTGTGATTTATTTTTATTAAATATGGACAATACACCAAATAAGTGAATTTTTATTTCTTTCACCATCCCGATCCAGCAAACTAAATATTTAATGTAGTTTTTAAGTTAATATTTTACACGGACCTTGATCGTTGTAAGTCGTGATTTAATATCAATCGGAAGCACCGGTAGCGCTAATTATCTTCATCTTACTTTAATCATTTTATTTCATTTTAATATTGAATTTTACCACGAAACGTGAAGAATCAAAGAATATTTTACCGCGATAAATGCGAAGATTTTGAAGAATATTTTACCGCGATAAATGCGAAGATTTTAAAAGAATTATATAACCGCGAAAATACGCGAAAATTTTATAAACAAATTTACATTTTATTTTACCGTGGAAATCGCGAAGACTTACTACCAATTTATATTTTTACATAAACTACGAAGATTCTGAAACGCATGAATAATTAAAACAAACTGAATAAATTAAAATTAGAATCATATTAAATAGCCGCGAGAGCGCGTGTGTATAAGTGTCCTGTGTTACTGCTGATAGTCTTGACACCTCACCTAAACCTGTTTAGGGTAAGTTTTATCATTGTAATCATTAATTGATTTTTTTTTATATTTTAAATTGATTATAAAACATATGCATGACACATTTTATCTACATTGAGTGTTTTAAATATTTGTAATCCCTTTTGTATTTTGAGTATACTGGATCTTAAATAAATAAATTACTAGTTAACATAATAATTTGGACAACATTATTTCTCAGACAATTATACTTTTGGCAATAGAATACTAGCTTCTCGAGGCTTTTCGGCAGCCCACCTTCCTTTATCCCTTATTTTCTACCTGTTTAGCCACTCAGACAGATAGTCAACAGTAGGGGGTACACAGTCTTACGTTTACCGCTCAACGTTTGATTGTGAAATTTAAATAGGTCACACTCTTAGATTGAAAATCGCTTTGGGTCTTATCAGTATTGTCTTCAACAATATTGTGTAGGCGTGATTTGAATATAAACGGAATAAACTGAGCATTTGGTTAACGGTAGCCGGGCATACGAACTGGACCTTGATCAATGTAAGTACCCTTTTATTCAATACGTTTATACGAAAATTCGTACCTACGCCCATCACGATCTCCAATCGTGACAGGGGATACGAAAAGAAAAATATAAATGATAATTCAGGATTAATTAATTAAATAATAATAATAATAATAAAATATAATAAATTATAATATAATAAATAATAATAATAATTCCACCTTATAATTATTATTGGCTCAGGAATTTTTAGTCTGAATTATTACGTCGTCGCGCAGGAATTTTCTCAGCCGGTGTATAGCTATAGCTATAAGTATATAGATATAGGTAGCTATCGATATATCGATATCGAACTACATCTATACAGCGGACTACCGCAACCGCGCAATTTTCAATATTAAATCGTAAATTACACAACATACACTTAATTTAGCCCCAATTCCTTTTTTATATATAAAAATATGTACCATTCAGGGGTAGTGAAATACAAAAAAAGAAAACAGTCGAAATATTCGCGATGCGAATGCCAACAATTCCCTGGGAGGTCACAGATAACAATGTGTTGGAGGATAATGCAAGAGTACTTACTCAATATTGCTTCCAGCCGATCCAAAACTTAGCAACACAAGAATTAATCGGCCGGCGAATTTATCAAAACAATGAATATAAACCACTTAGTTAATTACTAATGAATTAATGAAAAACGTAATTGCGACGTATGTTCTACTATTCAATTTGACAGCGTCCACTCTCTAATACTTTCCGTACCTTTCTCAGTACTTTATAGGCCTGCCACTTGTTGGCCACCCACGTGGCGCAACAATCGCCCTTAATTATAATTATCATTGTTACCTAGCCCCGGGTCTTTAAATTAATTAAATAAATTATAAAGACATTTTTACTCCACCTGAATGATACAAAATAAATTAAATACATATATTTAGTATGCATTTTACCAAAATAATAATCATAAAATATATATATAATTAAATAATAATTAATCAAAGCCGCATATTATCCATCGATATTGCAGGGGAAAATATCGATTTTTCCCCTCCTCTATGGTCACTATTTTCATCTCCTCAATACCTGGATATCCAATTTAAACTAAACAAAATAAAAACAATGATTGGGGCATAATGTGACCACACATTATGTCCCCTGAATAACGCAAAATCATAAATATTCCCTTATGAATAATAAATAATAAATATAATTATTTTTAAATTAAAATATTAGCACACACGTGCTCTCAGTCATACCGCGCGCATGCGCGAGCAAACGCTGTCTCACCGGCGTGGCAACGAAATGCTCGCGTAACCATTCAAATTTAAACTTAAATACTATTTTCATTACTTATTCCTAATTAATTATTAATTTATTTGAATGGTTACGTGACACATTAATCCCACTCATCACCACTGTCATACGCATGAAGATTTGACTTCTCATGAACTTCCTGATCGACACTTGAGTATAAAACCTTTGATGACATCAATTCTAAATGTTCCTTATCAATAGGCTATTCCACCGCAGTTAAATTTCTTGATTTAAAAGAGGATCTAATCATACAAATTGAACTCAACGTTTCCGCATTAAGGCGATTCCTTTTCTTCGTTTTTGTGTCAGGTATGAGAGAAAACGCCCTCTCAGCCGGAGCATTAGAGTGAGGGAGTGCTTTCACCATACTCAGCAACGAGCGCAAAGATGGAAATTGGTCATTCTTATCAGAGTCAGTGAAAGTGCAAATTGCCATCCAGATCTCGTCAAATGGTAACTTACACCACTCTTCCTTCTGACTGGAATCGACCTGATATAAGGAATCCTTTTTTTTTTCACATGACGCTTGTTCCTCTTCAGTTAAGTTCAATATGCGACATATGTTCTTTACCTGGGCAAACGATGATTTTCTGTTTGGATCTAATAATGCGGTTTCTGTTGCAAATACCGTCAGATCCGATAGAAACACATCGTCGAAGGGTAATTTCTTGCGGATCTCGGTTGCAGCTTTTTCATAAAATTGCAAACAATTAGAGCGAACATCTTCTATATCTGATTTTGACACAAATCCCAGGTTTTCTTGATCCATCAAATATTCCAGGGAATCTTTTCCGAAGTCAACTTTAGACAAATCAAGCTGATTTGATCTAAGTTCAAAGTTGATGTTATTGACGTAATCCAATATTTTTGGTTCCAACAAAGCTGGTTTCAAAAACTTCTGGAGAACTTGAATTAAAAAATTCTTTGGAAAAGGCTGTAATTCATGGATTAATGTCTTCGCTCCTTGAAAGTGAGCATTGATCTTGTTAAAAGGTTCAAGTACAAACTTTAAGAACAGAAAAGTCACTTCTGTCGTCGGTTTTTTCATGACAGAGAGCAAATCATCTGCATTCGCAGCTGTTTCTGAAGCTTGATCCGTTAAGAATGTGAGTAATGGCGACCAATTTACTAAAATTTTAGTAATCACTGTATGACGTGATAGCCATCTTGTCTCAGGAAACCGTGTAACCTTACACGGGCGGTCTTCGAAAAAAAATTTAAAACTTCTGAAAATTGCTGCCCGTTAAGGGCTACCATTAATAAATGTTGGGAGAGACTTGATTAAATGATTGACTTCTTTTGGAATTACTGAACAAGTAGCACTAGCGATCAAGGCAAGACTATGACAAATGCATGGTAGTGTAAGAAGATTAGGGCTTTTTGCTATTAAGCAGGTCTTGAATGATCGATTCTTACCGACCATTACCGAAGCATTATCACATGCGAGACCAATTATTATATTGCAGGGAACTTTCTTTTTAATCAGTTCACCTTCGAAAGCACTGAAAAGTTTTGTAGACAAACAGTCAGTTGCTTCAATATAAATCAACGTTAACAGCTCGGTCCTAACCATCAATGTACTTGGTTCAACATAACGGACCATCGAAGTCATCCACTTCTGATTTGTTATGTCTGAAGTCTCGTCAAAATAAACCGAAAATTTAGTTTTTTCTAAACTTCTGGTAATCCGTTGCTCTTCTTTGACACAAACGACTTTATTAATTACGTTAGTGGTTTTGGACTTGCCCATCTTCATCTTCTGCAAAACAGCAGGCTCCTTACCGATGGATTGAAAAAATTCTAACATCTGTGACGCCAGGTGAATGAAAATGTGGTGTTCAGCGATGAATGCCGCGAATCGAATTTCAGCAGCTTGCACTCTTGTGTTAAAACCAAATTCATCCGAAGTTGAATTTGATTCGTGAGTGCAATCTGGTGAATCGTTAACTGTGGAGGGTGTCACGTAAGGTGGAATTGCACTATCATCATTCACTAAAACTTCCATTCTTTTTCAATGCCGACTTGACTGAGAGTGACGTTCAATCTCCGTATGTACACATGATAATTTTGCTTGACACGCAACACAATACAATTTATCTGGATCAGATGGACATTATCGCACCCATTTGTACCAATCTGGATGTAGATCGTATCATTAAAGCTGAAATTTTTTATTAAAATATTTGGGTTTCTTAGCAGAAGGCTCTAATGATTCCATGATGACAAAAAAATTCTAAATCAGAATTGAAAAGTTTTTAAATTATTTAAAATTTTTAATAAATTAATTAAAAATTAAAAATTTTAATAATTAAATAATAATTTTAAAAACTAGTTGAAAATTAAAAATTTTAATTTTCAATTATTAATGAATAAATTAATTTTACGATAATTATTTAAAACAACACCAATGATACGATGCACAAAAGATAATAAAAACGCGCGAAAAAAATACGATCTAACTACGAGCCAAAACAAAATTCCCGAAGTACGTAATAAATATTTATTATAGATATTCTAAATATTGAATTATAAATACAAATATTACATAATAATTAAATTGAATGCAATTAATGCTCAATGAATGAATTACTTACAAATGATGCGTCACATCCGAAAATCACAATTGATTATATCCTTTATTGCACTTTTAATCACTTTTAATGCTCACGATTAGCGCATTAGAAGCTAACTGACCTCCTCAATAATATTAAAGCGCGTAAACAAAAAACAAAAGACGATCGACGTATATATAGATACTTCCGGCTCTTTCACTACCAGTGGACATTTAAATTTCATTTGCATTTTAATAATTTACAATAAATGACTTTTATTTATTTTATAAAAAAAGAAAAAAAATATTATATCCGCGGGGATTTGAACTCGCAAATTTAGTCGTGACATATATTATAATTATAAATCGTAATTAAAGCTTCGAGATACTATAAGAACAATATATCTGTAACAAGTACAGTCAATGTAAAATTTTTCCCATTACAAATTGACTCTTATTGTGCTCTGATAAAATAAAAATAGAGCTCGTTCTTGAATTTTTAATTAAAGTAAAAAAAAAAAAAAGCTTAAACTCTGAAATTTGTTTATTACAAATAATATTTTATAATCAGAATTTTTTTAATTTAAAACAAAAATAGCTCTGAACTGCTTTTTATTATCATTCATTTTTTTTCATATTAAATGAAAGTAGAAATGTAGAGTCTTCATCCTGCGAATTATTTATTTTAAAATTTAACTTTATTTTATGTTGAAATATAAAAACATTTCCAACACAAGGAAATATCGTAAAAAGTTGTATTGTATTCAAAATTCTATAGTCCTCTCTAGTTATTGAAACGAATTTTATCGTAACAGTTTTATTGTAAATTAGAGTCGGCTGACTAGCCACCTAATACTTTTATAAAATAATATTAAGTTTTTATTGTATTCATATCATCGAATTTTCCAACTGTATAATACATAGTAATTTAATTTGTACATCCAACATCTTCCATTTCAAAACACCTCCCAGATAATTACACTCAGTGTGATTCCGGTCTATTGGTCGGAAGACTAGGGCGGAAAATAAAAATAATTATTAATTGTCTATATCACAGTGCAAGCAGCCACTTTTTGGACGTAACAGAATATATAAAAAATAGATAAATCATATACAATTATTATATATTATATATATTTCACATATATGTTTTTAAACATTCATTTTAAATATATTTTTACACATATATATTTTTCCAAGGGGGTCGATAGGTGATTCAGGACTAATGTCATTTGAATGTTTGGAATATATTTTTGAATAAGTTATTTCTGTTTCGTCAGTGTTTGACTCGTCGTCTGAAAGTTCTGGAATAATGATTTTTTTAATTTTCTTGTTTTGTTTATTTATTTTTCTACATGTACATATTGCTGAAGACGGTGTAAACTCTGCCATTTTAGTCTTTCTTTTAATTTCAGAAGGAATAGATGTATTTTTATTAATTTTTGTATTTCTCTTGTCTGTTTGTATTTTTTGGTCTGATTGTGTAGATATGTAGTTTGTATTCGTACGTTTGGTGATAATGGTAATGGAGTATTTGTGTTTTTGCGTCTTTCAGGTGTGTGTGGATTTGGAGATTGAGGTGATGGTGATAAATAACGTGGATTTTTATGTTTTGGAGAGTTTATAGAATGATTAGAAATAAAAGACAAACCAAAATCTCTCATATCAGATTCGTCACTTAAATACGAAAGGTTATTTTTAATGAGATTTTTTCTCAGAGCTGACGCATCATAAATGTCTCCTGATGACGATGATCCGTCAGAATAATCAGGGAGAGTAACTGATTTATCTGGTTCTGGGTTGGATGTGGCTTTGAATTTAGAATTTTTATTTAATTTTGCATCCTCGTTAGATTTACGTATGCGATTCAAATTTTCGTTAGAATTTAGTTTATTTTTATTATCTTATTTATTCTTTATTTCAATGTATAGAATACAGGAGTATCTTTTTACATTTTTGCCTTCAAATCGCAAACTGCTTCCTTATAGTGCGGCTGTGACCCGACTTGTGCTTATACTGTACTGCATCATTACGGTGATGCCCTACAAGCTCCCTTGTGCAATGGAGGTGCAGTGGCTAGGAAAACCACAGAAAAAACCTAGCCAGTACAGTTTCGGTTTGGGTGAAGCTCCAGTGATCGATAAAATTCCTATTTTACCGACCACTGGATCTTCATACCGCGCCTAACGATCAGAGACCTTCGTTCGAACCCAACGCGTGGCTAAACGGTCACCCAGCCTAGTAGTGGCCATGCTCAATGCTACTTAACTTCGGTGATCGCCCGAGCCACGCGTGTGCCGAACGGCTGCCTCAGCCGCTTTTATTTTTATTATCATTATTTCGATTTTTAGAATTAAAGTTTTTATTTATTGCATTTGAATTTAGTTCTTGAGGATTATTTGTTTCCAAATTTGTATTTATTTTATTATTTTTATTTTTACTTTAATCATCTTCGCTCAGTGATTCAGTACTCGAAAATTTTTTATATAGATTATGTCGTCTAAGCTAAGATTATTTCTTTTTAAAATTTTTATTTTTACCGATGTATCCGTTTTTATTATTTTTAACTAACCGTTGGTCGATAGGGTGATCAGTCCTATTGCCATCGCTAGTGGGTTTGACGACTGGGTCTATAGTATTGTTACTGACTGGCCCAACCGCTTGAGTTTTTGACTCAAGAATTTGACGTTTTTCGGCCGAACCTTCTAGATCGACTGCTTGAGTATTTTGCTCAAGAAATTTAATTTTCGGATTAATTTGTCTAACTCTGTCAACTGAGTTAGAGACAATATTAGTTTTATCGCGAATTATTTTATAACTTGGAGTAATTTCCTCTGAACTTGATTTATTATTTTTGCTAAAATTTGTAGATTAAATTATTTTTATTATTATTTGTGCTACTTAACTCTGAATTAGTGTGGTTTTGAGGTTCCTTTTTGATGACTTTACGATCGTCTGAAGGATCTGAAGTCGCCTTATATAACACGTTATATTCAAACTCTTCAAGGACGTTCATCCATGAGAATTGATAGTATATAGAAATTTTTATTTTTTAGTTTTGATAAGTTTAAGTATATACTAATTTTTTCTAAAAATTTGGAAGCTCGTTATGGATCATTTTGAAAAGTTATTAACGATTGAAATTAAATTTTTAACATACAGTTACATGGCAGATCAGATTTTTTTTTTTGCTTTAAATTTTATACTTATATTATTTAAGTAGATACCATAATAAATATTGTTTTAAAATATTCTTTGAAGTATATAGTTTAGAGATTTGTTATAAAAAGTTAGTGTTATCGAATGATTTAATTAATTTTTAATTTTTTAAACTGAGATACTGAAAATTATTCAGGTGAATTTTTTACCATATTGAAAACTGGCAACAGCGCACTGCACCGAAAGCTACACATACACATGTACACACATTAAAAGTGTCAAAAAATTACACAGGTTATAATCAGAGCTGTAAGAAACAAGTATACAATCTCCAAATAATTATTTTAATAACGTTGAATGAAATACATAGTCAACTTAGATAGTTCCGTTACTGAAAAGTTGTAATGAGTTAATTCATAATCCAAAAGAATTCTTTAATTTGTCAACAAAATGACATTACTTAGACTCTACAGTAGGGTGCTTTTTTTTGCGACTAATTTTTTTTTTTTCACTCCCATCCCGAAATTTTGTTGGGAATACCCCCGAAAAAATTTCCTGAGAGTTTAAGCCCTTAATATTAATATTAAGTACTCGACCACAGCGTGTGAAGATTTCCCATTTCAGATACACGGGAACTTTGATTTTTTTTTTTAAACTTCTATAACTCCGCAACATTTGATGGTATCATCCCACCCAACGTCGGGATTTTCTCAGAATTGAATGCTCTACAAAAGTGCCCATTGTCACGAAGTCGTAACTCATAGGGGGGGGAAAGTACGGACCGTTAAACCAAATTTTTTCATCGAATTCTTGTTATTTCTCTCATTATCTCATAAACAACAAGACTGACAGAAAAGATGTAAATGACAATTATATAGGAAATTAAATTTCCTATAAAAAAGGTTCTCAGCATCAAATCACTAAGATTGATATTTTCGGAGATATTAATTATTAAAGTTTACGTAGTATTGAATTCCAATAAAAAGTAAAATCAAATCTTAGAAAATATTGATTTTTTATTTGACTCATATCTCAGAAAATATCAATCTGAGTGATTGATGCTAAAGACCTTTTTTGTAGGAAATTAAATTTCCTATAAAATTGTTATTTACATTTTTTCTGTAGGTCTTGTTGTTAAGAGAAAAAACAAGAATCCTATGAAAAAATTCAGTTTAGCGGTCCATACTACCCCACCTGTATGAGTTACGACTTGCAACAATGGGCACTTTTGTAGAGCATTCAATCCTGAGAAAATCCCGACTTTGGGCAAGATGATATCATAAAATGCCGCGGAGTTATAGAAGTTTAAAAAAAAATCGAAGTTCCTGTGTATTTTAAATGGGAAATCTTCACACGCTGTAGTCGATTACTTAATAGTAATATTAAGGGTTCAAACTCTCAGGGAATATTTTTGGGGGTATGGTCAACAAAATTTGGGGATGGGAGCGGAAAAAAAAATAGTCGCAAAAAAAAGCACCCTACTCTACAGGGTATATGTGTGTTTGCCAGCTGAGAGAGGCGTTGTTGCCAAATTTATGTAGCTGTTAAAATTGAGTCAAATCAGTCATCAATTCAAATTTACTGACATCTGCAAATAAATACTTGAAAAATATTTGATATACGTTAATAAAATCGACAAATCATTGTAATATTTTTAATATATATTGAAAATTTTTTCAAGTGCTAAATAAATTTGATAAATATTTAGTAATCATTTGACTCTAGCGTAACGAATGAACTTCCGTAAGCCGTTCTCTCCATCTCATTACACGCGATGTTGGGTTATTCATATTATTTACCCAAACAAGCGATCTGTGATCAGTGACAAGAGCAAACTCTTTGCCATAGAGATACGGTCTAAATGTTTTCATACCAAATAAAGCTGCGACCATTTCCTTTTGAGTGGTTGAATAACCTTTTTCGTGTATATTAAGCACACGAGAAGCTGCGGCGACAATTGTGTCTTCGCCAATTTTGCCCTGTGAGAGAATTGCTCCAACTGCACAGCCTGATACATCGGTCGTTAAGATAAATGGTTTCGAAAAATCTGGATATTACAATATCGAAGCTGTGCATAGTTTATCACGCAAGGTTTTAAAAGCAACCTGATATTCAGGCGTCCATGTAAATCTTGCGTTTTTACTTGTAATATCGGATAGGCACAGAGATTTTTGCGAAATTCTTGATAAATTGCCGATAGTAACCAGCAAGTCCAAGAAATTCTCTCACTTGAGTTGTACTTCCGGGTGTTTTAAAACATTTAATCGCTTTTATTTTATCGGGATCAGGCTTGACACTTTTGGCAGATATAAGATGGCCTAAATAAATTACTTCTTTTTTTTAGAAATTCGCACTTATCGACTTGTAGAGTTATATTTGCACTTCGCAAACGTTCGGCTAATTTTTCGAATTCAGTGTTATGTTATTCTAGAGAACGAGCGTAAATGACTATATCGTCTGAGTAAACAAAGAGATCTGCTCCTTGTTACCCGCGTAAAACTAAATCCATCAACCTTTGAAACGTTGCAGGAGAATTTTTAAGTCTAAATGGCATTCTATTAAATTGATAATGACCATGAAGAGTTGTGAATGTTGTTTTGTGTTTATCTTTAGGATCTACCTTTAATCTATGAAAACCGGATTTTAAATCAAATACTGAAAAATAAATCGCGTCACCTAACTGATCAAGAATATCATTTATGAACGGTAGTGGGTATGAATCTTTAACAGTTTTGTCATTTAATCTGCGATAATCAATTACCAAGCACCATGTTTTGGAATGTCATCAGTAGTAGGTATATCATGGGTCGCTGTCTCTGTAGCGCGCAGTGGTTCTGCCGGAATCTGGAATAGGTCAGCGTATTTCTCTACAAGAGAAACTATTGCTTTACGCTCTTCCTCATTCAAATGTTCTCAACGCAAGAGTTTTAACACTTGGTCAACACGATTTTCCCCGGCCGTGGTACTTTTTTTGTATTTGTCTGTGTCATCTTGCGTCAAAGTAGTATCCTCGTCTTCGCTTGTCCCGAAAGGGTACAGAGGGATAACGGGTACTTTTACTTTAACATCTTTATCAAGAGTATTTATTGCGTACAAATAAGCGATAATTCGTTCGAGCTTTTAAAACGAAATATTCCCCTTCTGTTAATGATATTTGTAGATTATTTAAATGTTTAAAGGTTACCGTATTGTCTACTAAATTTATTATTCCGCCGTGTTCTCGTAAAAATTCCATGCCGAGTATACCCATATAGTCTAAAGGAAGTTCATCTGGTATTACATGCAAATAAGTATCTTCATTAAAAATTTGACTTCTAATCCTACCCCAAGGGATAGCGTCGGAGACACCGTTTCATTTGTAGTAATATGATTCATCAAACTGAAACTTTTTTGCTTAGTCTAAAATTCAAATTTAAAAATGCGATAAATTCATCTATTGTTTTTACGTTTGACCCACTAATTCTTATTGAAAGGTTCGCCTTTACATTTGGATTTTAATATTCTAACAAGCGCGTCTTCGTTTATTTCTCTCAATTATTTTTTCGCGTCTTTGCAAGCTTGAATGAATGATTATACTGGGTAGCATACTATCAAAATCTGGTGTAGTTGTAAGAAATTCTTTGTAATCGTATTTATTATTCAAAATTAAATTATTTGTTAAATTAAAATAGTGTAATGATGAGAGTTCTGGGGCAGCAGCACTTGTAGGTACCTGCCGTACCGACAGAGCAGATACCGACTGTTCATCCTGTTTTACCAATTGTTCGCTCTGCTTTACCGAGTGTTTTACTGGCGGTCGGTATCGCCACGGTCGGTATGCCCTGTTTTATCGATATTTTTGGCCATTTTGTGCTTATTTACGGCCATTTTGTGCTCATTCGCAGCTATTTTGTGTATTTAACGGTCATTTTTGTTATGTCGTGTTTACTGCTGAGTCGTTAAGTTTTTATAGATATTACTATTGGATATCGACATGGTTCGTGTCCATGCTAAGCGATATCGACATGGTTTATGTCCATGCTAAATTTCATCGATATGGTTTTTCGTCCATACTGTTTTATCGACATGGTTCGTGTCCATGCTAAGTGTATTGTAAACATGCACTCACTGTATGTTTACAATAATTTTGTTACGACACAATTCAATGACGTCATATTCTTGGTATTCTATTTATAGCATCACAGGTTCACAATTGTATAACGACGTCATATTCTATTTATAGAAAAACAGGTTTAAACCTGTTCTACGACGTCACATTCTCGGAAATCTATTTATAGAACGACAAGCCGAAACCTGTTTGCTGACATCACGTTCCCGGAAGTTTTGTTACGACGCAATTAAAACCGGTTTTAACTGCGCAGTTGATTTAAAACTTTGAGGTCAGCGTCTTTCTAGAATGTTCTTTGTGACGTCGTCGTGCTGGTTCAGATTCGCATTGGCCAATCAACATCGGTGAGGTTGTGGTGGGGGTAAATTAGAATACCAATCAGAGGCAAGTCAATAGTGGAGGGGGTGAGCACATATAAACGAGCTCGTTCCCCCGGAGCTCAACAGTCTCCTACAAATTATAATCTGAATCAGTATCATTCGTCAACAGAAAAAATTTATAACCTAAAAAAATCAGCGCTGTGCATAACTTAAAAATTTACAATATTGTATCTAACAATTAAAGGTATGTATAACCTCAAAAGTTTTTATCAGTAATGAACTAATTATAAATGTCACTAATTAATAAATTTAATTACAGAACAATGGAGTTTTTTATGGACTTTCTTCAAGAGGCAGGCGGTGAACAGATCGTCAAGGAATTCTGTGCATATGGACATTTTTATGATTATAAAGAACCGGCATGGCGATGTTCTTTGTTTTCACCACCATGTCACTGGGATTCATTGCCTGCTAAAATTAAAAGCAGTAACCAGTGGACGATCAGAAATCGCACAGGCATTCCGTGGGATGCTGGACATGTACCACACGATCAGGTAGAACATGTCATCAAGTTGGCAATATCGACAGACAAACCCTTCTACATTTTCGTCAATGGAGAGGCAAAGAAACATTGGCTTGAAAAGAAAATCGGTACATCGGTTCCAGTCATTCAACTCAACATGATGGAATATCGAGAATTCAAATAATCTTTAAACTGCAACTACAACATGTACCATAAATACATCAAAAACCCCGAGTGTGCATGGGAAAATGCTTATGGCATTTACGAATGGTATAAACGCCGCTGGGGTACCGACAGTCGATACGTCAATCCTTTTTTACCTGCTGTCGGGAGAAAGTATCTTAAAAATGGCTCTCAAAGATATTGCTCAATTATCAAATGACTTTATACAACTATTCGTAAAAGGAGATGTTGAAGATGCTTGAGAATCGTTGTCAGAATATATAAAGAATGATAAAGAAATCAAAGGGTTCCGGAGATGTCAAGAACACGATAATTCTGATACTGGTGACATTGTGGAAAGTCGCGAACCTCTAAAACGTGATTGTTCTCAATGTCAATCTGTCGAAGACAATAGTCCTTCATTGTATATAACGAAAAATAAAATTAATTTCTCATCTTAATTATGTGTTTTTATTTCTATTAAAAAAAAATACAGTTCCGTTAGTTTGACAGGCTAAAAGATTCGAATCTACATACTTACCTACATACAAATAATTTACAAACGCTTTACTTGTCAAGCCAACGGGACTGTATTTACTTATGACTAAATTTAAAAGGTATAAATAATAAATCATTTATTATAAAATAGAAAAAAATGTTTATTAATTCTTAAAGTAATCAATATTTTTATACCAATTTTCGTACATTTCCACAAATCGGGTTATAATTAACAATTTGATCGTGTAAAATCAAACAATAAGCTACAGTGTGAGCTGCAAATGCTGCTGAAGACTCAAACTCCAGACGTACATCTACTGGTCCAGACTTGAGAGATTCGTTTTGAATTGAACAGTCAATAACAATCAACGGTGCTTTTGAGAGAAAATCTTTTTTCAATAATAGAGGTTGTGAGTCTCTATTATAATATAACTTTTGAAAATTAGTGTACATTTCATACAACAGTGCATATTGATTGTGTGCAATATCAATATTTAAATTTCCGTAAGGATAACACTGGGAATTTAGATATAATTTTACATCATGAATATTACAATGGTCAAATTCACAAGCATTTTTGTCCAGTGCATTTCTTCGAGCAGTTTGGAAACCCAGAATGACATAGCGAGGTTTCTCCAGTTGGCTCGTTGTTTTAACAGCCCAAATCTGTTTTGTTGTAGCTGGCAGGAGTGGATATTCATATAATTTCCAGGTTCGATAGCTCATTGATATTGATGGATCACTAGCGATATAGTTGAGAAGCTGAATATTATGCTGATCAGCTAATTTCATATGAGGTATCATCCATTCAATTTTGTGCAGAGTCATTTTTACGTCTTCTGCTGCAGTTTGTAACATTGCATCAGCATCAGTTTGTGTTCTCGATAGTACCAGTTGATGTTGACAGTTGGGAACAATTCGATGATAGTCTTCGGCAAATCCACTCAGTAAACTAAGTGGAATAGACACATCAATGTATCCATTAGCATTCGTGCATGAATTTTCATCGCTTTCTAACCATCCAGCATTTTCCAATGTAGTCATTTGAGCGGGAATATGTGATAGGTATCCTTTCATAGCACACATTAACCCAACATTGTAAATGCGATCAATTTCTTCACCATTTAAAAGATAACGTATTTCTCTTAATAGGAAACATATACCCATATTAATCATGCTTGTGGCCACAACTGCAGTAGCTCCATCTCTTTTTGTTAGTTTACCATAGATATGCAAGGTACTTTTACTTGGTAAGAAAGAAAGATTTTGATTTTGCACAACAATTCGAATCTCATCGTTATTGTTGAAAGTTGAAGATGCATATGGTTGATGCGTATGAACTTCATAATAAGCAATGGTTTCAGCAAAGATGTCACCATGTTGAATTCCTGAAATTTCCTCCATGGCATTATACAGATAAGGCAGCAGAATCGTATTTTTACTTTCTCTTACGGAATATTATGTTTTGACGTGTTAACTCTCTGGGAGATGTGCGACGACCGACGGTTCCTCGCCATCCCCTCTGACTAATATAGCTTCTACCAACTTTGATGTCATGTACAATACCCATTATTTATCAACAGATTTTATATGCAGACGAATAGTTACTGTTTCGCCACGGAAATTGACTATTTTACCAGCTTCATTAACAATTTCTAATTGAAGAGTATGTATTGCTTGCACTGTGACTGGAAGATAAATGATGTGTGAAGGTACTCCGTTGATCTTATATCCTGGTGAGGCTGTTGGAAAGAACTCATGAATCGTGTGCACTTTGTTATCATTGATGTATGCACCTGCTGTAATATTGCATTCAACCCGAAGCGCATTAACACTGAGTATTGTGACAGGCAAGTAAGATTGATGAGTTATATTTGGTTTAAGTTTTCTAGCAGAAAATCCTAGAAGACGTCCAATAGAGTCTGATGGTTGAAAATCGATTTGATAATTACACTTCATTTGACATCGAAGTTCATTGTTATTAGGTCTCAGATTTAGAGAGACATCTGGCAATGCTTCAATGAGATAATTTACAATATCTTCAATTTCATAACTGCCCGTTGGTATTGTTACTACTTTTTTATCATGGGATTTATATGCTTCTTTGCTAGATTTTTTATCATCCAATCTTGTAGTTATGTAGAATTTATTATGACCAACATCGATATTAGGTAATCACATACAGAGAAGACGCTATCTCTTAGCGTGGGTAGTTGACTATAGGAGGGACGCAATGACTACTGCGCAGTGCGTAACCCGCGTACGCTTTTTCGTATCTTTAAAAATTTTTTTTCGTTATATTTTTAAAAATTGCAGAGAAAAAATTCTGCATGAACTATTTTTTTGGACATCACTGTATTAAAAATTATTCAGAACACTCAAGTTAATATATTTCTATAAAATTTCCACATTATTACTTTCATAATTAAATAACGCGGTTAAAAACACAAAATGGCGCTATCTGGTACAAGTTGAGCTCACAAATATATAGCAGCTCTCATAGTATATGTTTCTATATGTATGATTTCAAAATTGTAAACAAATGTAAATAATGTTTTTAATACAATATTATTTTGAATATCTCGTCTGATTGTTTATAAAATATCTGTATTGATTCGTACGGAAAACAGCGGAATTATTAAAATATTCAGACGTAATTTAACGGTAAGTGTTCATTTTTTTATTTATTAAAAACTTGTCGAATTTAAAACTAACCTATTGAAATAAATGAAAAAAAAAGTCATCTGAAGATTTTTCGAAGTTTTTTAAACTAGCAAATTCTCATGAAAAATGATAAAATAGCATAAATTATATTAGGATTTTTTTATTTTATTATCATTGGCCTACATTATTAATTTATTTATCGACAAATCCTTAAAATAATCAAACGACTAAGAGTTTCTATATCATTTTTATACTGTAAATGATTTATAAAAAAGAGCTAGAAATCGTTAACATAAAATTTCAATATTATTATCAGATTTCTTTGCATCTGTTATGTCATTGTTTTTATTGTTAAATGCTGAAACATATTCAGTTATTATTTATTATTTAAATTCAACAAAAGTTTGAAGCATGGACTATTGAACTTTTGCCAGATTTGTTGATTTAAAATCCCAAAACTAACTAAACAAAGAATAAATTAAAACTTTCTTTTTTCAGGTCGTTCGAAATTTACACAATATATTTAAAAGAAAATTAAGATGCCCAAACAAATAAGATATATGACTAAACGACGAGTGCGTCAGATGATTCGTGAAGAAATTAACACCGCTGGAGGTTGCAAAAAAAATTGCAATCAACAAGAACATAATTCAACAGAAAATTTTCCATTAGTCATGAATAGTGTTTCAGTGGTAACTTCTAATTTATCTAATGACAATGAAAATAGCGTTGATATCACTGCTGAAGAACGTGAGGAGTATATTGAAAGAAATGTAGAAAATATTAACCTTGTATCAGTGGATAATAGAACTGTACAACTTAATGCACTGGAGAGCATAGAATTTTATCGAGAAGATGAGAATACTTCAAAGAATAGTTTGACTGAAGATTTGCGATTTTGGTTGTCTGAGAATAGCATATCTCAAAAAAGTGCTAATAATTTGATCGCCATACTTCGCAACCACGGACATCAAGACGAGCTGAAAAAAGACGTGAGAACATTAATGAAAACACCTCGTAATGTTACAGGGAAGATTATTCATGGTAATGGCGGATCTTACTTTCATTTTGGGATTACCGATGGATTCATTCGTTCTATCAATAAATATTATGATGTTAGTCCTGATACAATTCTCATTCAGCTCAATTGTGACAGAGTGTCTCTTTCTAAATCATCTAATAGCCAATTTTGGCCTCTGCTAGCTGCTATTGGAGCTGACTTTTACACTGAACCATTTTTAATTGGCCTTTTTCAGGGTTTTTCGAAGCCAAATAATTTTAATGTCTATATTAATCCATTTGTAGATGACATGAAAAAGTTACAAACTAACGGTATCGAAATGAACAATCAAAAAGTTGAAGTCAGACTCAGCGCCATTATTTGTGATGCTCCGGCTAGAGCGTATTCAACATTGACAAAATTGAAAAGAAGGAACAAGAAGATTACCATCTAGGAGAATTACTGCTTCTTGATTTGAAAATTGGGATAGTATCACAAATACCTTTAGATTATCAGCATTTAATTTGTCTAGGGGTAATGAAACGACTTTTGCTTCGTTGGTGCAGTGGTTCAAAAGACCAAAGACTAACAAATGATCAATTAGACACTATTAATAAGGCTTTGAAAAAAATAAAAAACTGTATTCCAACTGAATTCGCGAGACAGCCGAGGCCAATGGATACTGTCGCAAAATGGAAGGCTACAGAGTGTCGTCAATTTTTATTATATACTGGTCCAATAATATTAAAAAATGTATTAAAATCGAGACATTACAATCATTTTATGGCTTTACATGTTGCTAGTCGAATTTTATGTGATTCTCAGAAATATTTAGTACATAATGACTACGCTGATGAATTGTTAAGATGGTTTGTTAATGAATATAAACATTTATACGGATCGAATTCGGTGTCATATAATGTCCACAATTTAATACATATCGCAAGTGATTGTAAAAAATTTGGTCCACTCGATCATTTTAGTGCATTCAAATTCGAAAACTACATGTCTAATATTAAAAATAAAGTTAAAAACGCACCGAAACCATTAGAACAAGTAGTAAATAGAACGCACGAAGAAAATATTTTGCCGGTAATTAAACAACGCCCTAAATCATATCCGTTGATAAAAAAATTGGATAGCGATCAAATAAAGTCTCTGGAATTTAATGGTTTTACTTTGAGTACAAAAAAGGCTAATAACTGTTGTTTATTAAGTAATGATCATATTTTAATAATTAATTCTATACAACAAAATAATAACGAGATAAGTTTAATAGGCGAATACTTTTCACAATTCGATTCCTTATTCGTAAAACCATGTGATTCTAAGGAATTCAATACTTACATTATAAGAAAAACAGTTCTGTCGCAAACTAAAACTGTTACAACTGACTTTGTAAAATCAAAATGCTTGTATTTCTTTATCCCAAATTCTGATGACTTTGTGACTGTACCTTTATTGCAATACAATAATTAGTTTTAAAATATCTTTACGCCTTTTTCTTGAACAAGAATATTTCATTATAATCCTTTCGATCCTTATATATATATATATATTACAATAAAAAGATATTGATATTTGTATTTATATTTATATTTGTAAATTTTCAGAGTTTATGGTAAGTTGAATTTAAAAACTAAATCGAAGGCTACATAGATGAGAGCAGTAAGTAATACTTTCAAGTACAATTAATATAATAATGAAGTCAATTTGGAAATTTCGTCTTCTACATAGTCATGACTTCATAATTATATCAATTGAACATAAAAGTATTACTTACAGCTGATATTAAAATATGACGTTCTTGTTACATCAGTTTTACATAAGAGTGAGACCTGTTTCTTACACAAAGTTATGACGATGTTTTTATGTCATATTTACATCAGAATACGACTTGTTTCTTATATAGTGTTATGACGGTATTTTGATGTCAAATTTACGTCAGAATATAATTGGTTCCTTACATAAAGTTATGACGGTACTATTATGTCCTATTTACGTCAGAATATGATTTATATCTTATGTAATTGTATGACTTACTTATTACGTAAATAATATGTAAACGTATATAAAATGTAAGTTATAATAGTGACATCACATAAGAGTCTAATTTTATGTCAGTATGATGTCATAATTGTGTCATACACCATGACGTAATATTAAAATCATATATAAAGTCATTTTGACGTCAAAGTTATGTACAATTTTATGATCTCTATATGACCTTTCTGTGACGTCATATTAAAGTCATGTGTTCACTGGGAATGGAATAAATCTTGGTTGAAGAAAATTTTCTCTTAATTTTGATTATTTTGATTCAAAAAGTTATTTTTTCGACCCAAATGGGTTAAAGTTTTAAGTTAAAAATATATGATTTTAGTTCAAAAAGAAAAAATAAATAAAGAAAGTAAATTGTTTTTTGAATTAATATTTTGAATTTCTTCATTTATGTATATAGAATATTTTATTCTATGAAATTTAACTTCTCTACGTAAGGAGTCAGATTTCTTAAACCAACTAGTGGCTATTGCTTGAAACAAAAATAAAAAAAATTCAAGTCAAGAAAATCAAGCTCTAGGTTTTTTTCCATAGCAGCATTCGGATAACAGGAGCACTTGGATCTATGCAGCTTCTATACTTCGGACACTACTTTGTGTATACACGTAGACGCTCGGAGATCCCGAAAAAATGAAACGAGTCTGTTCAGCGCTGGCGCCGTATAAGTGCAATTATATATTACACACCAATATTCTAATAGTATTAGTTTATTAACTATACAATTAACTAATTCATATACATACATTGTTTTGAATTGAAGTGTTCCGTTAAAATTTGAGTTATTGTAGTTATTAGTCATTATATCTGGTGTTTTTTCCTGATTCACGTTAAGTTAAATGGTGTCGTTTCAATCACAAAAAAGTAAGTTAATTATTATTTATGCTGTTTTTAATCATATCAGATATTCACGTTTGTTATCATTTCTGATCCTAAATTTAGATAAAATTGTTTCCTTTTTAGTGTGGTATATATCATGCAGTTGATGCTGTCGATGAAGTCAGGATAAATAACCTAACCTTTTATTTATTTTTGTAACAAAAAAAAAACTTTTATTGTAATAAAAAATCAAAATATATTTCGATGATTAATTGTATATACTCTGAAAATTGAATTATTAATAAAAACAATTAATTTAAAATTGAACTGAATTATTGTATTTTAAAATAAAAGTATTTTTTATTTTACATTAATGTATAATTTAGTTTTAAAATGAGTTTTTTATCTTTTTAATCTAAAATTAATTGTTTTCAGATAAAGTCTACATTGATTTTGAACTAAATGTTATCAAATCTTTAAATAAATTAATTTTTACTTGGAGTAAGTTAAATGTGCCTCCGTTTAAAAACTCGATGTATCGAAATGAATCGATATCGACTACATTCGAGAGAACGATGTTTTTAGAATGAGTTGGTATCTTCTAAAACCAAGAGCTAAATTTTCTTGAGCCAACCAAGTTTTTTTCTTGTTCGGAGAAACTAAAAACATTTAAAGCAAAAATTTATATTTTTTAATCAAAATTGAATTTCTTTATTGAAGAGATTTATATACTCTAATTAAAAAAAAAAATTTTTTTACCAAGAGAAAATTTTTTCAAACAAGAAAAGAGGATTTTTTAATTTAAGAATTTATTTTTGGAAACGATTTTCTTCTTGACCCAAGAATTCCTTTTTTTCTGTATACCATTCATTCAATGAAATTTTGCTATTGCATTAGATCTCCTACTTCTTAGTACATTCATGGAGCTACTTAAATTCATATTATTACAGTGTGACACTTATAAAATCTAAACATCTCAATTCAGTGGGTATATACAATTTTGTTTTATCGACAGTGTATAAATGATATGATATATCAATAACAAAATTAACATTAGTTATGATGATAATATTCTCTATATCTACTTGCCGTTTAATATTCTAATAGGCTTTTTATTTTAAATATTAGTACTAATTTCGAGTATGACACTTTGATGTATCACAATCAATTTTTAATCTTAGAATATTTTATTAGTAGATTTTATTGAAAGCAAATTATCGCCTTTGTCCTTATGGTAGAATTCTTGAGCATTAAAATCATAATCTATCATAATTTTTCGAATAGGGTCCGGAATACCATTGGTCCGATAGTTTGAATATATGCATACGGATCTTTAAATAACGTCAAATCAAAACATATAGTGCATTATCATCAAAAATTCTTCTGAAGTTCATTTAGTTAGCATCAATTTTTGGCATTATACTTATAATTTTTTGATTTTTTTTGTTTTATCATCTCGAGAATTTTCAAGAAAATGTAAAAAAAAAGTTTATTTTATTATTAGCTTTCATTTGAACAGTGAAAAAAATTAAACAATGAGAAATCTACTTCCATTTCGGCTGCCGAATGGCCTTTTTTTTATTTAATTTATTTTATTCTATATATAAATTTACGAAACTCCTCTTTACAAAAGCACGCGAAAACGCAGCGTCGGTTCTACCATCACTTGTGTGTATAAAAGTAGCGCGACGATTTTTGCAATAACGATTGACGAATAAATAAAAACTTGTTGTCATTTCCCACCAATGACAGCAATTTAATTACTCCCATTAAACATCAATCAAAAGTTTTTAAATAGCCTGAGCACCATGGCTCAGGGCCTTAGTTGTTGATCAAATTTTCAGATCTCGAGCCCTACGGTATGGTGTAAACGGTGTCGTGGTTGTTGATCAGATCTTTAAATTTCGAGTCCTACGGTCCGCGTAAACGGCGTCGATAGCCTGTAATCTTATTGCAAAAATCTGTCCTAGACAAGGCAATAAGTAACCGTCCTTAATAAAAGGTACTAGGCCGATAGTTCCTATTATGTAGCGGTATTATTTTATTAACAGCGGTTTATCTTATATTTAGATTCAGTTAAATTGTAAATTGATTAAGGTACTTGGCTGATAGTTTCTATCGTGTAGCGGTATTATTTTGTTATTTACATTTATTATAAAAATCACTCCGACTCGATCGAATAGTGAGACAAAAATCAAGTGTAATTGTGGTCCGATCTCGGGTCGAGAAAATCTGCGCATAAAAAGCCATAAGGCTATATAAGGACGCATTCAAAAATAAGGAAAAATAATTAAAATTAATAATAACCAAATTAAATGGTTTTATGTCTTTTATAAGTGCAAACCATTGTAACAGTTATAGTGTATAAGTGCTGTAATTGAAAAAATCAATAAAAAGACAAAAGATCATAATCTTAACTTAGTGAGTTCATTCGAAAATAGCACATAAGATTCTATCCTACTACCCCAGCCGCACCCATTCAACTAACTCCTTCAGGAAGAGGCTGAGTGAGCTGCAAAGTCCTGGAGGCATACAACCTGCCGTACTAGAAGAAAGACTCATCTAAAGGTAAGTGAGAGACATTTAAAATATTTTTTTCTCTCTATTGATCGATTTATAAATGGAACGTGATCCAGCTCGAAGGCGTCTGGGTTCGTTCTCTTCGAAAAACCCTCATTGAATAATAAATATAGGCGGTGAAAACCTTCCTTGTATTCTTTACTGTTGTCCGCATCCTCCAAATCGCTCGTTAAATTTTTCTATCGCTACTACAGGCAGTGTTACGTCCAAGATGACGAAAACACGTTTTTCAGTCCCTTAATTTTGAGTCAAAGCACTTAAGCCATTTACTCGGGTAGCGGGGACCTCGCTATTTAGTGTCGAGTATGTCAATATACGAAAATAGGATGTACGAGGTGAATGGATGTGTCTTATCACTAGATAAATGAACAATTTATTAAACTTACAGTTGGTTTATTCAATATAACAATATGTCAGGATACAAGATTTTGGCTGAGCTGGAGACCAGATCGTTGATTAGAATTCGACTCGTATGAAATTGTTGTTGATTGAAATTCGATTTAAGAGGAGATGTTGTCAGGTGGCTTGATGGTTGGTTACGGTTCTTGAAGGTTGATACTTGTTGATGTGAATGAGCAAAGGGGGTACTTATACTGGGTAATTGACAATCTGTCTGAATATACTTTTAATATGATGAAATTTTATTTAAATGTGAATAATAAAATTTAAGCAGCAATAATATTCAATAGAAATAATTTAATTATTTAAATTATTTATAATATTGAATAAACGAATTAAAAATCGAAATTATTTTTAATTAAAATGATTCTATTTAAATTGTATAAATTCTGAATTTAATATTATAACGACTCGAGCAAGAAATAAAAATTCGATATTTAAAAGATTAAGGTTTCGCGAAATCAAGAGCTTGATAATTAATGGGCGCAGAGGACTAATTTGCGGCAGCTTTTATAGGCGCATTTCTAGGCGAGGGGTAACACGCGCGACCTTGAATTGAGATTTGTTACCAAAAACTAATGTTATTTGGAAGATTTGACGAATTGCGGGGCGTGGTGTAGGAAAAAGGCGTACGTGACCATTTCGGGTAGAAACTTCTAGAACAATACCCCCACCAAGAAGAATACACCCGTTCTCCATGTTATTAGATAGGGACTATTTTAAATTATTAATTACGGATTATCAATTAGATTTAAAGCATAGGTGCTTATTGATTATTAATCTTATCATTATTATCTTTCGATTGATTATAATTATTTCTTTTTATCACTATTGATGTAGATGTTATTCATAATTTTAATTATTATGGGTTAGTTATGAGTAATTTTTATATTATTCTTGGTTTAACTAATTAAGGTGGAAATTCGGATCACGATGACATTTTTAGTTTATAATTATTTCAATTATTTATCGAGTTATTCAAAGTGGAAATTAATGATAATTTCATATGTGTTAGTGAGAAGCGGAGGGATACATTGCGTAGAGGAGCTTGGAGCTGACCTTCACAGAGCTAATGTAAAGTCGTCTTACGATATTTTTAATTATTATGAGATAATTATTGGAAAGATTTATATTATTCTTGGTTTAATTAATTAAGGTGAAAATTCGGACTACGATAGCATTTTTAGGTTGTAATTATTTCAATTATTTATCGAGTTATTCCAAGTGGAAATTAACAATATTTTCATATGTATTAATGAGAAGCGGAGGGATACATCGTACGGAGGGGCGGTAGAAGATGGGTCAAGCAGCACGCGTCTTCAAATAAGGAGATTTTATAATGATGGCACGCGTCAAAAGAAGAGACCGTGAAAGCGCAAGCGTCAAATACAACACTTAGTTGAGTTATTAGAGACAAAACTATATTCCTACATATGTGTTAGTGAAAGATAATGGGAACGAAATAGTAGATTCCCTGACTGATCTATACTGTTTAGCCAGTCGGTATATAAGCTTTTATCCTAATCTCGCGTTTTTTGTCGTTACCCGTTGGGCTATTATAATTCTCTCATGTTGTTATGAATAGGTGGCTATGAGGTTTATTATCTGTAGAACGTCAAAATTATTATTTATATTTCCTGTCGCGGTATGTTATAGTGGTTTCATGATATGTAGATTATGAATGGTTATCCTATTTATTTTCTCGTCAGTACGTTAGAATATTGCGTCTCCAATTTTTAATCTGTTTTTTTCTTATTTTATCTGGGTTCTCGTTTTTTTTTTGTTTCACATAAACAGTCTCAACAATCAACTGACCTTGGGTATATAATATACTCTTTAATAGTTTTCCTTTTTATTTATAAAATTTTTTTTTATTTCTGGAATTTGACATGTTACGCCGTAACAGCAGAAATAACGGATAATTAATTTAATTTTAAGCGGTGGACATAACATCTATATAATACGCAACGTGCGGGTGAAGTATAGCCTGATCATTTGACAAATGATGCGATTGGATAGCGTATTGCACAAAAAAAGAATAGTTTCCGGAAAAATCAAGACATACTATAAACTCTCCAGCTTCAGCAGATTCTTATTGTTTGGAGAAATGAGACGCTTGAAATCTTGCTACAAAATCGTGTTTCAAAAGCTCTGACCACTTATTTTGCAATTCATTTAAAAAATCTTCTTTTGTATATTTTGTTTCAACGATTTCAGTCCTGAAGATTTCAAACAAATGTATTAGATCATAGATCGTAAAAAAGTAGGAAAAAATAATAAATACACAAATTGAAATAATAAAATTCAATGATTTCATAGATTAATGTTGATATGATAAAATTTTATTGTTATTAGTTAAGAAACAAATAGAAATTTTTTAACTATCCAATTAACAAGTTATACTTTCAAAGTGTGTATTGAGATCAATAATTGTATTAGTAATTTGTGTGTTGTGAAGTTCCTGTAAATAGTAATACAAAAAAAAAAAAAAAAAAATTGATTAAAAAAAAAAAACACAATATATTAAATATAATTTTGTTAAGCTCTCAGAGCAATCCTTCTATATTTTTAACTTCCTGCTAAGAAAATCGACGATTTTCGAAAAATTGGGAAGTTATTGTTTTCCCCCTGATTTTCGAAAGTCGAGTTTTCATCAGATGTCGACGTTTTGAGGTCCTAGGAAGCTATTCTGACTATGTTCAGAATGATGTCCGAGTGTATGTATGTATGTGTGTGTGTGTGTGTGTGTGTGTGTGTGTGTGTGTGTGTGTGTGTGTGTGTGTGTGTATAAACTTCTTGTAATTTTTTTAATTAATGAATCGATTTGGATGGTTGAGGTGGCAATCGAAAGAGCTTGTTGGCCCTCAACTTTCCTGAAAATTTCAGATCATTTGATTAAGTAGACTCGAAAATATTGGCAAATTACGAAAAAAAAAAAAATTTCTTTTTTTAGTTTTTTAGTGATTTCTCAGAAACGACTTGAACGATCGACTTCAAAATCTAATAAGCTCTAGAACTTTATAAGCCGCGTCGAATGCCACCTCAACCATCTCAATCGGTCAATTTGTTCGAGAGATATCGTTGGCGAAAGAAATGATAAAAAACGGTTTTTTTCGATTATCTTTGAAGTGACTCATCCGATAAATTTCAAAATTTAATCAGCTCTAACATACAAGAAAAAGCGCCGATTGTCACCTCAAACGTCAAAATCGGTTGATTAGTTTAAAAGATATCGGCGCTGAAAAGTTAAAAAAATAACATTTTATGTTATTTTTTCCGGATAAATCTAAATATAATGTGCTAAAATGTGTCTGAAATCATACCAACTCTTTCTCTTCATAGTCTCTTTTGCTCATCAGATAATGTCATTGTCCTTAGTTTTAAATATATTGTCAGCAAAAAATTTAAAAAACCCAGTCTTTAATGTATTTCTCGGATATTCCATATATTATTGCTCTGACCTAAGTCAAAACTCATTCAAATCTTGATTTTGATCACTGACATTGATTTCTGCCTCAATACATTTATTCCAGAGAACATAATTGATAATAAAAATTTAAAAACCGCTTCTTCATTAATGATTTTCAATTCTTAACTTTTCAAACTCTAGCATAAAACGTAACTTGTTAGAGCTTGAAAAGCTCATAAAAAATGAGTCCATGTTATAGCATTTTCGAGCTCAAAAAGCTCGAAAATATATTCACAGTTATGTTTTCAAGCTCCTTGAGCTCGAAAACAGCGGGAAGTTTTGGGGCTGGCCCGCAGGGCCAACCAACGCCCAGATTTTTTTTTGAGAAATAATTATTTTATTATTTTATGATTTATACTGCGCTGAAATTAATTGTGACTCTGTTTTTTCGTATCGTTTATTTTTTTGTTCGTATCATTTTATTATTTTGTATCATTTAATTTTAAAGGAGAGAGATTATTAATTTCCTAATAGTCTATCCATCTGTAAGCTTATTTTTCTAAGTTATTTCTTTCTCGCGCAAGAGGATTATCACTGACTTTATGTTATAACCATTCGTAGGCTTATTTTTTCTAAGTTAATTTGTGTCATTCAATTCTTTTCATAAAAATGAATTATTCTGTATCTTTCAACACATTCATTCGTAAGCTTATGGATCGAAAACAGCAAAATTAAAAACACTTTGCGTTGACGATAAAATACTTAAACTTTTTCTTATATTATTACTAGTACCCGAGCCGCCTATAGAGGGACAAATAAATTATTTTGTTTCCACAGATCCCAAGGCTGCTTGAACCTTTAAGTACTGTTGTAATAATAATAAAATAAATGCATGCCAGGGCTGGTTGGTGGTTAGGATGTTGGAAAAATACGCATATTTAAGAATATAACAATATTTTTATTTGTCACAGCACAAAATATCACTGGGTTACAAATTAAATCGTTGATTTAATTTATCAATACTGTTAAATGTCTGAGCTCATGAATACGTAAATAATTGAATACAAATTATTGAATTGAGCTCGAGTAAATAAACGAATTAAAAGAATTAAGTTGAGTTTAATTGAACACTGAGTTGATCGCAAAAATGTCAGAATGAAAAGTAACATGAAATCAGAGGTTACCGAGCGAAGTTAATTATTGAACACATTAATTACTATTTTTAATAGCACTGAATGCATAACCAATTTAGTTATTGAGTTTTAATAATAATGATCACTTAATTGAATTAAATTGAATGAGCTCATAATAAATTACACTGATTTTAATTTATTTGTTGAACACGTGGTAGCACAAAGCAGAGACTACCGAGCGAAAAAATAACTTTAATTTAAGTTGGAAATTGAGCATAATGATAATTAAATAAATAATAAAACTGAGTCTTTTAATTTTAATGAACACTTGAATTAATTTATGAAATAGTAGTTAAGCACCTGTACGATTTTCCGTCGAAATAACCTCCTCAGGAACAGGTTGTAGATCACTGGAATGCTTGATGTTTCGATTATTTATTTTCTGAGCTCCGGTGCTCGCAAATATGAAAATAATTATATTTTTATATAGAGTTACGAACTCTTAATGTAATTAATTAATTACTTTTAATTATTTACTCGAGATGAGTGCAGATTTAATTGATTATATAAAACACGTGGTGTCACTTGAAATTATATGAACGCAAAAATAATGGCGTCGGTCTTCTCGACACGAGGCAGGAAATACATACGCGCATGCGTTGCACTGCGCAACTCAAGTTGTAATTGCAAGACACTGGGCCCCAGTAGGTGTTGCCTCTTTTTGCCGGAAGTGCAACTACATTCAAATTTGAATGTAGTTGTGATTACGCAACAAGTACCAATGTAAAACCCGTATCAGATAAACCAGTCCGGACGATAAATAATCAGCAGAATATTGATTTAACTGAATACTTATCTTCATCCTACCGCAATACTTCCTTTTGGAAATTGAGGTAAGCTGACCAGATATCCCAGTACTTTGACCCTCTGTCAAAGTACTGTAGGTGATCACAGAACGAGTAGGTGGGGCTCACAGGATTTGATCCGCTTGTCTCTGGGTGTCGCTTGAAGGGCCACTGGAAGACATCGAGTCACCGGTGTGAGGGGAAACCAGTCTTGTGGGGAGTAGTCCGCGATTTGCTGGGAGGAAGGATAACCCTCGTAGCCAACAGGCCCGGCGTCGTAGCCAGTTGGTACCCCGCGATCAGGAACCGTGAACTTAACGCCGTGAACGGATAGACTCAGTACTAGTAACCCTTTTCTTTTCATTTTCTACAGTATACGACCC